>NC_057803.1:749231203-749531035 GCF_018294505.1 Triticum aestivum
CGGCGACGTACCGACAAGGGAGGGATGACAGCACGAAAGACAAGGTGATGCGGCATGGCAGGGCGGCCACGCGTACGAGGTGGTCGTCCGGTATAGGGTTTAGTTTTTTAGTTAAACAATTGAAATATGAACCATTTTATATAAATTATCTCCGAATTTTAATGAAATTCATCGTGTTCACATGAAATATGTCCGATTGGTTAAAATGCGGATTAAAATATATGCGGCTATAGTTGAATGACTGTCTTCTGCATTCATGTCCGCGGACTGGTCCCTTCATCCTCAAATGAAGATGCGGAAAAGAATTTAGGGGTGCCATCGGAGATGTCCCGAGCCTTCGCTAGTGGCCGGCAGGTTGCTGTGGAACACGATAATTTGTGAAACTGCTGTTTAGTGTGGTGTGAAAACTTATGAGTCCGTCCATACGACGGTAAAAGTGTATGTTTGGAGTCAATGCAAAGTGGACCCACATGACATGAGGAGGCATCACTTGTCCCTGTCCCGTCGGATGAGGCCGCCGGACATGGGTGATCCTGGCGGCAGCTCCTTGTCCCGGCCACACGGCAAGCAGGAGCTGCAGCCGGAGGTGGTTCTCTACACGGCGTCAGCTTCAGCGTCGCGCCACAGAACGCGCACCTCCGCCGACCTCTACGCCTTGTGCGCCCTGCTGCGCAGCTACGGCCTGGCCGTGGACGTGCGCGACGTGTCCAGGAGCAAAGCGCACCGCTGTGAGCTCAAGTCGTTGCTTGCGGCTCGGGGCTGCGCCTTCTCCCTCCCGCAGCTCCTCGTGGGCGGCCGGCTCGTTGGCGGCCCTGAGGATGTTAGGAAGCTGCACCAGGCCGGCGGGCTGCGGCAACTCCTGGACGCCGCCCCAAGGCCGAGTCCGGCCTTCGTCTGCCAAGCCTGTAAGAGGGTCGGCTCCGAGCCGTGCCCAAAGTGCAGCGAGTCCCGCAACAAGATGCTGGATCACGGCATTGTTGAGGAGGAGGAGGAGAGGGTTGTCTATTTTTATCCAACCCAAGGTGACGCTTCGCTTCTCTCCTTCCTATCCCTCTACTACAAAAAGAAATGAAAAACCCCGAGATTGAACTAAATCTGTTAGAGGTGGAGCAGTCCTTTTTTAGCCTTTTTTAGCCGTTTCCTTTTCTTGTCTATGTTTGTATTACATGCAACATAACTCGTGGAGCTGATTTCTTCTATTAGTTTGTATTACATGCAACATCTGCTTGTGTAAACTAAATCGTTCTTTCTTGTCTATGTTTCTTTTCAGATGTTTCAGTGGGAGGTAGAGGCAGAGACATGGATGCGAGTTTCAGTGTTTCTCTAGGCGCCATGAGACCCCTTCTTAAGAAGCTTGACATGATGCTAGGTCCTCATGGATGCAAGCTGACCAAGGGGGTCAATGATAGGTCGCAGCTCCTCAAAGATGATCTTGAAGAAATAGCCACATACCTTGAAGATCTGTTAGAGGTGGAGGACCCTCCCCTGGCGGCCAAGTGCTGGATGAAAGAGGCACATGAGTTATCTTATGACATCCTAGATTGTATTGACAACTTTGTGCCCCCTGATCAGTCTTTTGGCTACAAATTTGACCACAACATGACTCATGTTAAAATTCCCAAGAGGCTCAAGTGGCAGAAACAAATTGAATATGCAGCTCCAGATGCGTTAGGACATGTTATCTCCAAGAACACTCGTGTTGATGTCATTCGTGCTCCTAGGAAGCTCAAGTGGTACCAACAGATGGTTGAAAAGGTATCAGAATTCAGAATTTATGCCCGAGAGGCGATCCGACGGTACGAGAGATACCAGGTCCATTGTTGTAGCACCTTGGCGGCACGTAGATTATCAGCCATTGGGCCTATAGTGCCAATGCCGCCACTGCCTTGTGAGAAAACTTGTTTCGGCCTAGTAATTGATGGTCGGGATGAGCAAGTTTATTAACTCGATGGCTAACGACGCGGATCAGCAGCTTAAGGTGGTGTCTATTCATGGATCTGGATGTCTTGGTAAAACAATGGTTGCCAGAGTGTTGTACAATAAAATTGGGAGACAATTTCATTGCCGGGCTTTCATCCGGGTGTCCAAAAAGCCTAATATGAAGAGGCTTTTCTGTGACATCCTGTCACAAATCCAGCGGAAGCAGCCCCAAGCAAGCCAAGCCGCTTCTGATGAACTACGCATTACTGCTGAAAATATCAGGAATTATCTACATGGCAAAGGTACTTATTTTCCACAGTCAAATAGTATGTACTTATTTTCCACATCATCCAGAACCGCATGTACATGTTGCTCTTTTGTTTTTCACAAAAAAAGGCATGATGATATTAGTCAATTTCTGAAAAGATGTTTTTCAGACAAGGTTTACAGTGAGCTAGAAAAGCTTCAGTACATGCGTGTCGAGTCAACGGACATTAGTTTTACACTTCAAGTCAGCACCAACATTTAACTTCAGGTTAATATTATAAGTCCTGGACATGTATGGGCTAAAACTAAATTCTTTTCTAGCGTATCCTACAATAACCTCTTTTCTAGCGTGTTTTTGCCGTTTGCATGACAGATAAATGTGACATCCATGCATTCTTGACATGCAGGTATCTGATTATTGTTGATGATTTGTGGGATACATCAGCATGGGATGTTATTAATCAGCTTTTTCCCAAGTGTAGTCAAGGAAGCAGAATAATAACAACTACGCAGATTGAAGATATTGCATTGGCATGTTGCTGCGATGACCCAGAACAAGTTTTTGAGATGAAACCTTTGGATGATGATCACTCCAGGAAGCTATTCTTTGGCAGGCTTTTTGGTTCTGAAAGTGACTGTCCTGAAGAGTTAAAACAAGTTTCAAGCCAAATTGTAGAAACATGTGGTGGTTTGCCGCTAGCCACCATCAGTATATGAAGTCTTTTAGCAAACCAGCCTTCTGTATCAGTGGATTTATTGAAACACATACATGATTCGTTAGTGTCTTGTTTGTTATCAAATTCAACTTCAGAAAGAACGAGACAAGTACTGCACCTCAGCTACAACAGCCTTCCTCATTACCTCAAGACATGCTTGCTGCAACTTGGTATGTATCCGGAGGGCTCCATAATCTTCAAACATGACCTGGTGAAGCAATGGGTGGCTGAAAGGTTTATTTCTACAAGTGAAGGGCAAGACACAAAGGAAGTTGCAGGGATGTATTTCGATGAGCTTGTTGATAGAAGATTCATCCAGTCCATGTATATGAACTTCAACAATGAGGTGGTGTCCTGCACAGTGCATGACGTGGTACATGATCTTATTGCACACAAGTCTGCAGAAGAGAATTTCGTCGTGGTAGTAGATTACAATCAAAAGAATTTGGCACTTTCTCATATGGTCCATCGACTGTCTCTCCAACTTGGTGATGCAAAAAATGCCAAGACACCAGCAAACATCAGAAAGTCACAAGTACGGTCACTTGGAATTTTTGGAGCATCGGAGTGTATGCCTTGTATTGGAGATTTCAAGCTTATTCGTGTTCTAAACCTTCAATTGTCTGGCC
The DNA here is from genome assembly GCF_018294505.1 of Triticum aestivum. Lineage (NCBI taxonomy): Eukaryota > Viridiplantae > Streptophyta > Magnoliopsida > Poales > Poaceae > Triticum > Triticum aestivum. The sequence continues at coordinate 749,234,736 of NC_057803.1, forward strand.
ATCATCATGGTGACCAAGACCAGGCCATCGACCTCACTGGGATATCAGAATTGTTCCATTTGACATATTTGAAGATTGCTTGTGATGTCTGCATAAAACTGCCAAGCCATATGAGAGGGCTTCAATGTCTGGAAACACTGGATGTCAAGGATACAACAAGAGGCACTCATGTTCCATGGGATATTATATATCTCCCACACTTGTTGCACCTCAGTCTTCCAGCTCACTCAAATCTGCTGGATTGGTCCGTCAATCCACCTGGGAGCCTTGGCATGTTGAGCCACCTGCATGATATTTATATTTCTACGCCGCCTTCTTCCGATTACTACCATCTGGAGAGAAGCATGGAAGCTCTGGATTCTTTAATATCTGAACATGGCAGCCTGAAAACTATACAAGTGGTGGCTCACAGATCCTTGGTTGGGTGTGGTGACGCTTCAAAAGCCAGAGTTGGCTGGTATTTCGTCAAACCTCCCCACCATCTCCGGAGATTTGAGCTCTCACCACACAAACCCGTCGTATTTTGCCATCTGGATGTGTGGATGAAACAACTTGGCAACCTATGCATTCTGAAGATTGCAGTGGATGGACTGTCAGTAAATGATGTTCGTATTCTTAAAGGGTTGCGTTGCCTCACTGCTCTGTCGTTGTGTGTGGAGAAGTCGCCTGATATTAAGATAATCTTTGGCACGGCTGCTGGATTCACAACTCTCAAGTACTTGAAGCTGAGGTTCCTGAGTGAAATAGCTTGGCTAAGATTTGAGATGGACGCAATGCCTAATCTCCGGAAGCTCAGGCTTGTTTTTGACGCCATCCTCCAAATGGACCAACGACTTGAACTTTTTTCGGAGTCTGAGCAGTGGAAACAATATCGACATGGTACTGCATTAATCAGCATCGAGCATATAACAGGCCTTACAGAGGTCTCCGCAAAATTTGTGGGTGCAGCTGCTGATCTAGAGTATGTATCGAGGATCGGTGTAGTTAGCAATCATCCGGGCAATAGTTATTCACTTCATGCTAAATGATTGTTGTTTCTGTTCTAACTCTTCAGTTATTCACTCTAAATGGTTGTTGTAATCAGGATATCATCGAGGTCACCGGAGTCGTCTTCGCTTCTGCATCCCCCAGGTATGCTTTTCAGTCAACTGGAGTTGTAATAGAGACGTTTCGTCATCAGGTGATAAATTACTCGTAGAAATTAGCAAAACGATCGATGAACTGTTGATTTTTGTCACGTGCAGATGGTGGAGAGCAGCATGATCTGGTCTCGTGGAGCAATACTATTGGTGTGATAGGTCGTGACCTCTTCATCTATTGCCTTCACCGCCTCTCCGGGTGGGAATATGGCGCCATCGCATCCCTCAACCATGATTTCAATTCAGTGGTTCGCAACGGGCACATCTACCGCCTGCGTCGCATGAACGGGGTCACAGAGCACTGGATCTACCTCTCAGCTTGCAGTAATAATCCTCCGGAGTGGGAGGCTTATGACCCGTCCACTGGGCGCTGGATCCAACTTCCCAAGATGCCACCGGCTGAAAGCATATTCATCTGGGAGTCGCTTGCTGTAGGAACAGAGCTGCTGGTGTTTGGGGACAGAGGAAGGGTTGCCTTGAGATATAACATCCTTACCAATTCATGGACATGGCTGGCTGATGCGATGAACACCCCACGGATCGCGTTTGGGTCAGCGAGTGTTGGTGAAAAGGCGTATGTTGCGGGAGGCGTTGATTCTTCTATTAAAATATTGAGCTCCGTAGAGATGTATGACTCGGAGACACATACCTGGACACCCCTTCCCAGCTTGAATAGGGCTAGGTTCAGATGCTCTGGAGCGTTCATGGATGGCAAGTTCTATGTGATCGGTGGTCTTACCAGTAGCAACGAGGTATTGACATGCGGTGAGGAGTATGACTTGAACCGGCGGTCATGGAGGGTCATCCACAACATGTCTCAGGGGCTCAACCAGACATTTTGGGGAGCTCTTCCGCTCATTGCAGTTGTGAAGAATGAGCTTTATGGCGCTGATTACAGTAAGAATAATGATTTGAGGCAGTATGATAAGATGGACAACAAGTGGATAACTCTTGGAAAATTGCCTGTACAGTCTAAGAAAGAGGGCAAGGACATGGGTTTCCGAGCGTGTGATGACCGGCTGATTGTTATTGGGCCTCCAAACAATTCTACTGATGAAAACGTGGTTGAGCTTCATTCATGGAACCCGGATGGGCAACCACCTGTGTGGAGTTTGTTTGCAACACGGCCATACAGGGAGGGCTGGATTCAGTCAACATGCGCCATGATGGGTTGCTGACTCAGTCAACTGAAGAACGACTGGCTGCATGCATATGTCCATGGTATGATCTTTTCCACCCTATATTTTGTAGTACGTCTTTATTCAATTTGCTCCATGATATTCTTCTGTACAACTCTGCTATCAGCTTCTGAGTTGGTAATGATATGCTTGATGGCCCTGGTTACGAAATATTACTTTTTATGTGCTACTCCCTCCATTCCTAAATACTTGTCTTTTTAGAGATTTCAACAAGTGACTACATACGGCACAAAATGAATGAATCTACACTTTAAAATATGTCTACATACATCCATATGTTGAGTCCATTTGAAATGCATAGAAAGACAAGTATTTGGAAACGGAGGGAGTATTTTTTTACTGTTTTATTAGTCTTCATTGTCAACTTGGGATGGTTAATTTGTGGGATTGTTTGCCTGACACCATATTTCTGTTCATATTTCCTTGCAGTGGCTGTCTGTGCCTCGTTCTGTAGTCTTATTTTCCTGGGACCGCTGATGCTACAAAAGAGTTCGGGAGGACAAGCATCCAGATTTTTTAGTTGCTAGCTGTTACTTTTGTAGCACTTTGTGTTACAAAATTGTTTCCACATTTTTAGTTGCTAGCTATTAATTTTGTTGCAATTTGTATTTCGAATGAATTCATCTTCATCGCGCAACTTAAACTGTACTTTATCTGTTTACTCTCGGTTACTTTTGAACATCAACTTGAGTCTCTAGCTTCCCCTGTTTTTTCTGTTCAACAAGGTCAAACTCTGAATAAAAAAAACAATTTGGAAAGAAGCATATGCATCATTGCCTGTAGACTTGGATGAATATGTTCAAATATCTTCTCGAAAGGGTAGCGCGAGTTTCAACTTACACGCCATTGCAATGTTGATTGGCCCGGATTCATGGTTCATGATCTGGCTCTTCCAGCGCATGCCTTCAGTGGTGTGTTGTATCTTCACTAACATCTCCAACGTGCCCCTGAAGATCACACCTGCGACATCCGCTCCAGACTCATTCTAAAGATAATAACTAGCAACTTGAAACCCTGATGTTTCTTCAGGTCATTTCTCTTAAATCACTTCAATCATGTCTTCTCTACTGATGAGGTAACGAAAATAACCAAAGATATGCCAAGGTCTTTCTGTATTGTTTAACTGCACCTGTCATGATGTTTTCCGTTCCCGCTGCATTTACATGCATGCATTTGGTTGTTATGAGAACGTTAAGGTTAGGTAATTAGCTGTTTCCTTACTATTGCTCAACTTCTTCAAAGATCTCAGACAAGACCTGCCACTACATTGTCACCACTTCAGTAGGCCATCCTGTTCAGACTTCATCGCAAATCTTCAGGATGTTTGTATACACGAGGCAACATCAACTATGTCGCTGGGATAGTGCCATTATCGATTTTGTGGTCTATACTCAGTTAGCTGCATTTCTTGTGAGTTGTGACAAAAACACATTGTGATGGTGCACAAGATGATATTCAGTCAACTGTTCTGAGAGGGCATGTACTCATGGTTTGATCTATACCATATTAATGAACGCTAACAGTCTAAAATAAATGTGTTTCTTTCCATTTATTTACTTTTCTTCAGAGTTTGAACAACCTTCAGCTGAACAGAAGAAAAGACCGAACTTGTTGTTTTTTCCTGCTCAAAAAATAACTCGTAAATAAGGTCCTGTGGTACTTGTCCGTATCTACTTGATATAGATACAGACTACGGTGTCATCCCATTCAAGAGATCGATTCGAGTGGAGTCATTGTGGCTTGGTCTGTAAGTGTTGGACCTGTAGCTACCTAGGGTTCCTGATGTCTTTGATTCGGTGCCGTATGGGGCAAATATCGAGCATCTACTATCACAGTCTACCGTGTATTCTCCTTGCAAGAAAAAAGAGAGAGGATAGATAGCAGCCGCTGTTAGAATGAGGAGGCAGCATCTTCGTCTGTACCTGAAGCTACAGGCAAGTATTGAGAGTTGAGAAAACAGAGCAAAAGCAGAGGAAGCGAGCCAGAGGTATCTATATGTATCAGTTCTGATTGTCCCTAGGTGCTTCACGGCTTGCTGATAATTGCAGGCTGGAGCATTGAGTTTGCAATGCAGGCCCTTGGCTCAAAAGACAGCCAAAGTTAACAGCATTATCATCAACGGATCTCCCGTAGGTAGGCAGGCTTCACAACTCACGTACTGTACATAACAAGATGGCACACAGATAATAACGAATTACAACTGTCTTAAATTCTTCCAATTCTATCTTAGTGATGTAGCTAGTAGAACTGAGGTGAAGTTAGGAAGTAATATTCTTGAGGTAAATAAATATATTGAGGTGATATTCAGAAGCCGGTGGATATAGTGTTTTTATAGCTAGAGGAGAAGCCTGGCAGTGTGCCTTGGGTTGGAGAATCAAAGCTGGGAAATTTTGATTCTGGGACCTGGGATGAGGAAGAAGATAGTTGAGGTGTGGAGTTTACTGGAGATGTTAGAAATTTGATGGTTGTTGTAGTTGCTCCAGTTTGGACTGTAATGAACCTGTAATATACATTGTGGTATCCGTTTCTAACAGTTGATTGGATTGGATCCTCAGGTGTTGCTGGGTGTACTATACACTAGACAGACTGCTACGGCCATGGATTCTGTCTCCTGAAGACTTTTGCTTCTAGTACGTGAGTTGTTTGTGTTGGTATGCATGTCAATTTCGTGGGCTTTTTGCCGTAACAAAGTCCCTGTCAACTATGAACTGACAATGGTCCTACATTCAGTTACAGGATCAACTATGAACTGACAATGTTTCTTTTCTTTTTGCTTCCCTTTTGGTTTCCGATTGAATGAAACTACTGCACAACCGATCTGTGATCATATCCTGTATAAATCGACAACTTTTTATCCCTATTTCTGAACTAGAAATTGGCACATCACGTGGAGGTGGGAAAAAAAATGCGGACTCGTCAGCTCCAGCGACTCCATCATATGGACGGAGGGAGACTAAAATTGCAAGAAACCCCACCTGAATCGAGAGCATCAGGAACCCTAGCTAGGTAGCTACAGATCGAGATCGAACACTTACAGAGCCGCGGTGAGCGTGTCCACTCGACCTCAGGGACAGAAATACATTCGCTCGCCGCCTCCCCGGGCTCCGGCATCTTGATCTCTCGACTCCTCTGCTACTGAGAGATGCCCGCGTCGCAGTGCCGCGTGGCTGATCGGACGGTCACCTAAATTCGGCCGCCCAGCTAACAATAAGAAATTCGATTGTGATTTTTCTTTTTTGCAACATTCGGCGGCGATTGATTTTTACTCCTTTTTTCCCCAAGAAAAACTTCAAATGCTATACTTTGAAACAAAACATTGGCATGTGATGCAGTTTTACAGACTATAATGTGACAGATTTACATATACTCATACGCAAAAATGTGTTGCCGACGAGCTGCACGTCGATGTATTTCAGTCGGAGCAGGTGAATGGCTTGCTTCTTACGGAACCTGAACAATCTTCAACAGAGCAGATAGCAAGAGTGAACTTGTTGTTTTCCCTGCTGAACAATCTTCAACAGTGCGTTTCATCGCCTCAGCTTTTCCCTTTGTACTTATCATGTACCAAAAGTTCATAACAGTTGGCTAGCCTTTCAAGCTTCTTGAAGAAGAACAGGCTCACTCTTTGCGACATGTCGAAGGCTGTTCCAACTCCACGGAGGTCAGACGATCCAACCAAACTGAAAAGAATACACCAGTTTCACACTGCATCTCTAAATATGAGCAATTAACCACGCTCGGGTAAGATCGATCGAGATCATGCCTGTCGTTTATACATCATTGCGGTCTTCTGCGTGCATATCATGAGGCCTCTGGTGCACTGCTTGCTGGTACCAAGAGAGAAGGCACGAATGAGTTCAAGAGAAAGTGCCTGAAGAAACATCTCAAGGCTTCTTGAGTTGCTAACTGTTGTTTTTGTTATAATTTTGGTGTGCATTTGGAGTTTTGATGCCTTCTTGAGGAGAGACTGAGAGAGAAAAGAGAGAAGGAGAGAAATGGGAGGAAATTGGGGCCTAATTGCTTTCTTTCTGCTGAGCATCCTGTAGTAGCTTTTGTTTAACTCGGATCAAACTAAATCCTTTTGCATCCACAAGGAAGGAAACAGAACAGTATGTTTCAAGCTACTAGTAGCAGTACTGTTTTGCATCTATCTATCTATACTTTATTATAAAGCAAAATTTGGTTGATGGAACAAGAAATAGTATTACTGTCATGAATGCTTTGTTGATATATTCCACATGCTTCTGGCTTCAGACGATAACCCAACTACTGATATGCATCTGCATGTTATGTCCCTGTTGTTGTTCTGTTCTTTGTTACTGGGTGTGCCGGCGTTGTCGCACCGTGCATGAGCAGCAGTAGCCGCCGCTGAAGTAGGTGTGAGCAGATTGAACAAGGGACATACAGACGGGGCTGCTACACACACTAACCAAGTACAGTAATAGCTATCAAGATGACCACAGGAGACCGAATCCTGCCGTCGACGGGTTGCGCGAAATAATCAGTACACCTGATGTCAGTAATCGAGTTCAAGTTGAGTTACATAATTTGTCTCTGTCATACGTAGCACGTTTTGCCGTCCCCTGATTTGGATTGTTCATACACCTATTTTTTTCTTGATATAAAGCACAGAGAAACCTGAGGATGTAGAGATATGTAGCTCACGCTCACTAGATCACGTCACAGAGAAAACCTGAAATCTGAAGCTACAGGCAAGTATTCAGAGTAGAGAAAACAACCCAAAAGCAGGGGAAAGCTAGCCACGAGGAAGCACAATTGCAGCCTGCATCTACATGTATCAGTTGTGATTGTCCCTAGGTGCTTCACGGCTCGCTGATAATTGCAGGCTGGCGCATTGGGTTTGCAATCCAGGCCCTTGTCCCAAAAGGCAGACAAAATTATCATCAAGGGATCTTCCGTAAGTAAGCTTCACAACTCAATTACTTGAGAAGATGGCACACAGATAATAACAAAGTCCAGCTATCTTAGATTCTTCCAATGCTATCTTAGTGCTGTAGCTAGTAGAGCTGAGGTGAAGTTAGGAAGTAGTAATATGTTTGAGTTAATATAAATTTATTCGATCAGGTGATAATAGGAAGCCGATGGATATAGTTTTTTTTATAGCTAGACTAGATGGAGTATGTGGCTAGGCTGGGGATTCCGGCTTTTGATGTTAGGTTTAGGTGAGTGGTCTGGGTAGTGGCCCAGCTAGCACCCCTTCATCATATGGATAGGAGTACCGGCATATGTTGCCTAGTTGGTGGATTCCGGCTTATTGTTGTAACACTTTGTAAGGTCCTCGAGAATAATCAATAAAGTGGCAGTATGCATCTACCAGATGCAGAGGCCGGGGGTCATCCTCCTTTTCTACAAAAAAAAGAGGAGAAGTCTGGCGCCTTGGGGTGTAGAATCAAATTAAGATGGGAAATTTTGATTATGAGACTATTGGGGGTGAATAGGGTGGGTTTGGTAATGAGGATGAAGATGGCCTAAATGTAGTTTTGGGGAGCAGTAGACGTAATTATGTTTTGCTGGTAGAACTGTAGAAGTATGCCCAAATATAGTTTTGTAGTGCTACTGGAACTGTTACCAGGATATGTGTGGGATGTGGTTAAGTGCACACTGAATAGGTCTCTCCTGTTTGTTTTTTTAGTTTTTTGTTTTTTTTACGATGTATGTAGTTCGGTTGTGAACTTTATTAATGAAGATGTTACATATTTGATGGTTGTTGGAGTAGTTGCTCGATCTAGTTTGGACGGTAAGGATTCCGTAATACATTTTGCGATTCGATTTGTAATGATGGATTGGATCGTCAGGTGGTGCTGTGAGGCTGTGAGTACTGAGCAGGCAAGCTCGGACGGCCATCCAAATTCGCCTGCGGTTAGAGCCTTTTTTCAAGTGACTGACTCTGCTCTAGCAAATCTTGTTTTTCTGTGTACGCACAGATGTATTATGGCCACTACTAAGCGTTTGGCGTGCCGGCCCAAAGTTTCGGCCGGTCGCGCCCCATCCATTCCTCCTACGCGTGTAGGTCTCCATACCGTACTCCTCCCAGTCGCCGCCGCTGCCGCTGTCCCCTGGGCGGCACGCCGAACCAACCTCCTTGTACATTAACCAAATGATTTTGTTAGTGAAAATGGTCTGAGCAGTAACATGGCAAGTTTTAAAAATGAGATGGAAGGAGTGGCAGTTGAAGAGAAGCAACATGTGGAAGATGGCACACACGGAATTTACACAAGCCAGCTGTCTAAGAAACTTCTGATGCTCTCATAGTGGCGTAGTAGGACCAAGGTGAAGTTAGGAAGAAGCAGTAATATTCTTGAGGGAAATAAACACTTCTTTTTCGGTACAACCCCCCTGGACACATCGACGGCTTAGATTAGAAGATAACCCTTCGGTACAATAAGTGAGGAGGGGCAGGATGGGAATTTGGGGCGGGGCGCGGACGAACGGCATGCTGTACGGCATACGTGGCGGTGTACGCCCGCGCGAGGGGCGTCCCACGTGTACTTAGTCCACCACCGTCGTCCCCCGCATTAACCCGGCGCGGATTGCGGTGGCCATTTACGCTGCACAGCGCCCCATCGAATTGCCGCAGTGTGAAGTCCTATCGCCGGCGTCGGTCCGCGCGCGTCGTACGCCGCGCAGTGCCCAGTCGAATCGCCGCAGGGGGAGTCAAATCGCCGGCGTCGATCCGCGCGCGGCGTCGATTCCCACACGGGCGCCTGCACTCGCCGCCCGTCCACGCCACCGCTCTGACCGCCTGCGCACGCCGCCCCCTCGCCTGCCGGCATTAATCGCCGGCACCCACCCCGCGCCCTATAAAAGCCAGGCCCCTTCTCAAGTTAAATTGACTGAGCAGGTGTCTTTGAAGTACTATATGACTAATGTTTTCTATATTTTTGTTCTTTGTTTCCTAGGTAACTTGGATATAAAGGGAGACCGATCAGCTTACATGGTCAATGCATCAACCAATTGGTGTTTATAGTCAAGTCGTGATCTCATTGACAGCTCTTTGAAGTGTATCTTTCTCATTGCTTGCGGTTTTTGCAATTCAGCGTGTTTTGCGGGGGAATTCAGCGCGTTTGTTATAAGCTCCATCAACATGCAGGAATAAGTAAATGGTTTCACATATACCCGATCTGTTGTGGGTATGTGTGATTGGATTGGATTAGTGTGTGATTGTAGAGCAAGCAGCACTGGATTGCTTGCTTTCTCCAGCTTTGGTGTGGTGTTCATGATCAAGCTGGCGGACTTTGTGTTGTTATGTAATAAAAGGGTTGTTTGTGCCCAGCCGTCCAACCTTGTGTGTTGTGTGTGTGTGTGTGTGTGATGAATCATACATAAACTGAGTCTGATTTGTGTTTAGTTGATGGACCAAGAAATGCTATACTGTCATGAGTGATTTGTTAATACGGTACTCCAATTTGCAATTGTGCTGAGGAGTTTGAGTGGATAATCTATCTTGTGGTGCTGCCATCTTAGTAGTAGTATTATATCCTGCATGTTTCCTGTCATTTCGGCCGATCACTAACATGTTGCTTTCTGAAATAGCAACATGTCCTGTCCCTTGCTGCTCTCCGTTCCTTGGTGGCTGCGCTTGCATTGTCGCACGCATCAGTAGCAATAACCGCCACTGCATATTGATCAAGTAAGTAGTATCACGATGACTAGTAACTTGAAAAGACGAATTCGGTTATTGAATTTAACTTGAGAAGACGAATTCGGTTATCAAATTCAAGTTTAAGTTGAATTCGGTTACTGAATTTGTCAGTGCCAAACGTAGTGCGTTTTGCCGTCAGTCACCTTGGGGGTAGTATCTCAGGTCCAAGCTTGCTTGTTGGGCGCTGAAGATACCCCTGTGCTGAAGAAAGAAGGCAAAAGAAAAAATAATTGCACATCAAATATCTTGATAAATATAGATAGACACACATATGTAGCTCACTGGCAAAATAACCACGTTAGATGAGTTGAACTGGCGATGTATGGATTAGAGATCAGAGTAACCTTGGTGGCCGTCCCTTGAGCAGACTGCCGAAATACCATCACCTCTTGTCCCGCCCGCAGAACCATCCATCCTCCTCTGTTGATTCGGAGCAGACAAGGCATCCTTCCTGTGGCTTGTGTTTGCATCAAGGGAAAAAAATAGCGTGCAATACAAAATACCATCACCTCTTAAATTATGCTATTAGCATGCTATAGCGTGCCATTAACAAGAATTGTACACTGGTATATGTAGTGAGACAATTCTCTGCACGCTATAGCGTGCTATTAGCGGCGCTATAGCGCACTATTTTTTTCAATGGTTTTCATATCTAGCAGACAGACCTCAAAAATACAATTTTTGATATATCTAGTCCTCGGCACACACACTAATGCTAATCGGCCACAGAGAACAGAACAGAAATCAGACAAACCTCAAAAACCCATAGCAGTCTGTCTGGTACACCCAGCACCTGAGAGTCCAACAGTAGCGCATCAGAAATTGATAGCACAGCGTCCAAAGGCTCAAAAAAAGACAGAGCAGATGTGGAAGCAACAACTACTTAAAAATTCTTCTTTTGTTTGCTGACATGGTTGCTGAGGGCAAATTGACCGCAGCAATGCTCAAAATTAACAATTTGATAAGGGAAAAAATCCGCAGGAGCAACCCCAATGCATGGTCAATTCTAGTATGCGGCTTGCCCGCGGAGTACAGTAGCACAACTTCAAATGTGGTTGGGAAGGAAGAATTTCAGAAGTGTATGTGCTGTGCAGTGCGGCTGAAGCTGAGGTTCAGTCGTGCTTCCTGTGCTCTGTTTCTTAAAGCTCGGTTAAAAAAAGTGCTGCACACCGATGGCATATATACGTAGTTGAGCTGCTGCTGCTGCTGCTTTTAATTTATCATGTCTGTCTCTTTTGCCCAGGGCCTGGATTGCAAACTCGATGCTCCAGCGACTTCATCTTTGTCAGGACCTCGACTCGACTCGCCGGGGTTATCAGCGAGCCGTGGAGGCAGTGGCTGGACAAAGATGGACCAGAGCTGATACATACACATAGTTGATACATACTGCAATTGTGCTTTCCTGTAGCTAGCTTCCTCTTGATTTGCTCTGCTTTTTCAACTCTTAAGTAATAGTACTTGCCTGTCACTTCCTCAGCTTTTGCTCTGTTTTCTCAACTCTGAATAATTGGTTTCAGGCTCAGGTCGACTCAACTTGGGGCCTGACAGACAATCTTCCTCCTTCCGACCACGGGATCAACATTACTGGAGGCTGCTAGCTATCCAGTAAGAGCTCGGATGGAGACACTCATCTATCCTTGCTTTTATTTTTAGACTGTTATATTTGTGGTTATATTTAGCATGGACAAATCCACTAGACTGTTAAATTTTTAGATATGGCCGTCCGATCATCTATCTTCGCTTTTATTTTTAGACGTGGGGTTGACACGCGTGGGTGTCTCTGAAGCAGACGATTCCAGATACGGAGATGCCTGCCGGCCAGGGAGGCTGCGAGCGAATCCTTTAGGGGTACGGTGGAGATGTTAGTGAAGATACAATCCATCACTAAGACATGAGATGAATGAGCCCAAACAATGCATCATGAATCTGGGCCATTCAACCCTGAGCCTCTATGCAGAAGACATGATCCTTGTTGCTCTCCAGACTTAGAGCATCTCCAGCCGTTGAGCCCCCCAGGAGGCATTTTCTCGCCGCTTGGGGGACTGCCAGCGAGATGTTTGACTTGAAGATGAAAAAATCTCCAACCCGTTTTCACCCCCAAGCGAGGCTGTCGTCCTCGCCGCGCCTGCCCCTAGCGCCTGCTTGTTAGCGACCAACCGTACACTCTTCACGGGATGGGCCATTGGTTGCGCCTATTGGGCCTGGGCTGATGGGAAGGCTACGAACGACTCGGCTTAAATCAGGACGGCTTTGGCCTCGTCTGCTTCTGTCTTCCTCTTCCTCTGTTCGTGTTCCTCCTCCTTGTAATGGCTAGAGCTTGAGGAATCCATTGCTGTAATCTCCATTGGTTAGGAATAGAGAGTGTGTTGCTAACAATTGGTATTCAGAGCCATAGATCCTTAGCCACGGAATTCTGCTGTACAAAATTTTTCCCAAAAATTTCCCCAACTCCTCCAAATTCGAACCAAACAAATTTCCTGGATCAGAGAGCTTCGATCCAGCCTGTTCAAGCATGCTACGCGGATCAGCTTCGGCGGCCAGCCGAGATCGTGTGTTCGCGTTGGCGGAGGACCACCAGCAGCGCTACTGGTGTCCGAGTGGGCGGACCAGAGCAACAAGCGTCGCGCCGAGTTCGCCGCCCGTATTCCGGCCATCGCGGCAGGTGTCGGCGGCCGTCGCAGAAGCCTCGATCTTGCTCCGACAACCACGACTGCGAGCCTCATCTCCGAGAGGGCCACGTCCATGCAGATGTCAGCGGCGGCTCGTTCCATCCCCACATCAGCGGGAGCAGCGTTCGCCTCGCACGACTCTAACTTTGCTCGTGTGGTTCCCATCACCTGCTCGACGGAATGCCGAGGAAGAGGTAACGGTGCAACAAGGGCCACAGCAGCGCCATCGGCATCGACAACCACATCGACCCCAACTGCGTCTGTCGCAGACGAGGACGCCTCCTTGTACCCGCAGCCATCCACCATGGTTGACGCGCTCTCCTCCGACTTCACCTCTGTTCCTGATGCATCCATGGTGGCCTTTGCTCAGAGATCGGCATCAGCAGGAAGAAGCGGCACCGCGCCAGGGCATTGAAAATACAGTCGCCAATGTTCTCGCTGCCTGGACGCCCACCAAGTGTTCGACGCGATGTCCAAGCTGCGACTCATCCAAAGAGTCGATGTTCACCTCATCCGCAGAACCACCTTCATCCATGACCAATGTCGACGTTATTCCTGAGCTAGCTACACCAGTGGAAAACGATGAGGTCATCGATGTTGCCATCATTGATGTCACTGCACCTGAGCCTATCAACCGCACAACAGGAGGTCTTGACCACAACACCGAAGATGATGCCATGATGCTATGCCTGGACCCTTGGAGTATGCCTATGGTGGTGTCATCTTCCTATGCGTCGAGCGTTGCAGCGGCCGAGGCTGCCCTGGCTGTGTGTGATGTGTCCCCTAACCATGGCAACATCAGCATCACCCAAGAGCAAGCAGAACAAACGAGTAATCCTGACCATGTGAGAAATTCTCTACTGATGAATTCAGGGTTCAAATTTTACCTAGTGCAGTTACTGTTCCAATATGATTACGGACATGAAGCTTGGCCTGCTTGCCATGTTCTTGACACTGGCTGCATGATGTTTGTTACTCATAAGGGGAATGACTTTGAACAAGAATGCAAGACACTTGCTAGATGCTTCCCCACTATTCCAGATGTTGCCTGGGTGGATAGACTTTCATTCCCATTACTTAAGTCTGTTGTCAAGTTAGAAAATCTCATTGAGCAGTTGCAGAAGTATTTCATTTTCCAGGTAAAACTGAAGCCATGGCCTGCCTGTGAGCAACCCTTGTTTATTGTGACATGTGCAAGTGTGGTTTCTAATACTGATAACAACCTTGTCCTGCTTCAAAGAAAAAAAGGAGGAGCAACCAATATGCAATTTCATACACCAATTAGCCACAACCTGCTCCAGTGGAACAATTACACACATCATGATCTGGACTATTTTCTGTGGGCAATTGCATGGTCGTTAGTGGACTCGTTTTGTGTTAGCTCATGTTTTGAAGGAAGTGGAATTGTCACTAGGAGGGAGCTGAGCTGGAATTATCATTGTTGTTCTGAGCCTATACAGTGGGAGATTGCATGGTTTTATCCCTTGGAGTATTTTGCTAGTGACAGAGAATTTGTTCAGCCATTATTTACGAATTTAGTGCAGTCTTGCATTTTTGGAGAGGTTTCCTTCCCTGAGTTAAAACAAATACAGTGGAGAACTGCTCGTGTGACTTCGAAAGAATTGTTGTTTTTCCATATGGGTGAAGAGATCCTTCCAGCCATCTCCATTGTCATCAGTTATGGACCTGTTGCTGTTTTGGCTTGGTACGTATTGGATACAGAATTCGTGAGTGCAGATGCATATTTTGCGGAACTCCGCAAGGTACAGTGCATAGGTGTATGCGTTTCTCCTGGTGATGTTACATCAACTTTACAAATATGGCAAGGTCATATATAGGTTAATATGGTGCTGGAGTTTGATGGATTCCAAGTAACTCTGTTAGCTGCTTACATTACCTTGGTCTGCCGAGCTATGTTGGCCGCTCACGTCAAAGGTGCTTTGAGTATTTAAGGGAAAGAATCTGGGAAATTTTAAAGGGGTGGAAGATCAAACTGTTGTTATCCGATTATAAAATATTTGGTGAACAGTTAGGGCAGGGGTGCCCTCCGCCGCCGCCGCCCTCTCCCTCCGCCGCCGCCGCCCTCCCCCGCTCCCGCCGCCCCCGGCCGCCGGCGGGCGCGCCCCGGCTCCTCCTCCCCCTCCCCTCCTCCCCCGTACCCCCCGCGTCGCCTCCCCGAGCGAGGCGGCCGGGGGCTCCCCTTCCCTGCCCCTCCCAGCGCCCCCCCCTCCTCCTTTCCCCTCCCGCCGCCGCCGGCGTAGGCCATCGGGCCTGGCTCGCGTGATGCCGGCGGCGGCGGCCCTGTTCTCTTCCTCCCCGCGCGGCGCTGTAGCTCGGGCGTTGGCGCCGGCGGCGGTGCACCCAGGTCGGCTTCGGATCCGGTGGTGGCTCGTCTTCGCAGGCGGCGCAGCTCCGGGTGGCATGGTGGCGGTGGCGTGGCTGCTCGGCTGCGGGGCGGCGCGGTGGCTGGCGGCGGCGCCCTTCCGGCCCAGATCTGGGCCCTTTTGGGCCCCATCTGGGTCTGGGTGGGCCTGGCGTGTGCTTTCCGGCGTCATCTCCGGCGGACGGAGGTGTGGCTTGGGCTGGGGGTGGCGGAGACGGTGGCGCGTGTACTGCAGTGCAGCGACGGGAGCTTCACGAGCCCGCTTCGGGCTCGGCCGGGCAGGGGTGCCTGGTTTGCTCCTGAGCTACGTCCGGTCGGTCACCGCCGAGGGTGGTGGAGGTTGTCCCCTCCCACGTGGCCGCTGACCCTGCTGCTCCTCGTTTTCGGCTGGTTCCTCTCGACCCCGCCGGTCTCGCTTCGCTTGTCACGGTGAGACGGCGATGGTGACTGCGTGTCCGTGGTGGCGCATATTGGTGGACGGCAAGTATGGTGGAGCGCGATGGATCGTCTGGGGTCGTGGTTGGTAGAAGGTTGGGAGAAATCCTTGTCGGCTTGTTCGGCACCAACGCGGTGACGCCCGTGGGCGTCGCCGTGCCTTCCTGAAGGGCGTCGGATATCCCCCTTCCTCCCACGGCCCTTCGCGTACCGGGGGAAACCCTAGGCCATGTCCGGTAGCAGCGTCGTTGTCGTCGCGTTCCTTCTTGAAGGTGTTACTTGGTATGCGGCGTTTCGTGGTGCTAGGAGCGTGGTGGAACTCTTCGGCGGGCGCAGCGGTGGCGAGTCATCTTCGTTTTTGTTGATCCGCCGTTGTCGGCATTTTTTTTTCCTTTTGTGTTTTCTCTTTTTTTCTTTTGGGCGTGCCTGTGCTGCTTCCGCCCCAGCACCTATCGTGGGTTGTATCGATGTTGTTGCTTTGTAATACAAAGCGGGGGGAAACCCTTTTTCGGCAACTGTTGTTATCCAAGGCAGCCAAAGAGATCCTTATTAAATCTGTTATCCAGGCAGTTCCCTCTTATGCGATGGCTTGTTTTGATCTAACGAAGGCACTGTGTGAGAGTATCAGCAAGATGGTGTGTCGGTTTTGGTGGGCTAACCAAGATGATGAGCATAATTAAACACCACTGGATTAGTTGGGAGAGGATGATGATGCCGAAGGAACAAGGAGGTGTTGGCTTTAGGGATCCACATCTCTTTAACATTGCAATGCTCTCTAGACAGGTGTGGCGACTGGTTCAGGCTCCAGACTCCTTGTGTGCCCGAGTGTTACAGGCCAAGTATTTTTCCTGGAGGTAATGTGTTGGATGCCACATCGCAGCCGGGTATGAGCAGAGTATTCTAGACTAAGGCCCTGTTCGGAGACCTGCCACTCCACCACTCCACTCACGGAGCTGGAGTCAAAAGGCACGGAGCTGGGAAAGAGATGCTCCAGCTCGTCGTATTTTTAGGAGTTGGAGTGACTCCGAACCAATGTTTTAAATAGCCAGCTATAGCTCCGTTATAGCTCGGTTATAGCCTTTTCAGCAAGGTGCCGCTAAATGGTCTCCTTCACAAATAACCCGCTATATCCCGCTATAGCCCGTTATAACTACGCTATAGCTGTTTTTGGAGGTCCGCCGCTATTTTCCATAGCCCGCTATTTAAAACATTGCTCCGAACAGGGCATAAATCTGCTGGAGTGCGGAACAGCGAGGGATATGCTGACGGCTGTGTTTCGACTACCTGAAGTAGTCAAGCTGCGTACAATATGTCTTGTTTGGGCTTGGTGGTCTGAACGTAACAAGGCAAATCTATATGATGCTTGAAGCGATAAACCCAAGAATCATAATCTTCATTTTTCACATATTTAGGAGGAGGACCGGCATGATTCAAATGAGTAGAGGGGATCGGTCCTCTATACACCGGGAGTTCCACATGGGCAAAGATGCCGGTGCCATTTCTACCACTAGTAGAAGGACTCTTTTCATTGTTAGCTTCCCCCTTATCAGAGTTAGCATCCGTCACCTTGTTAGTGGGATCACCCACTTTCATTGGTGAGGTAGATAGTTTAAGTCCCTCTAGAAATTCAGAAAACATGCTTTTTGTTGGGGAACGTAGCAGAAATTCAAAATTTTCCTACGCGTCACCAAGATCTATCTATGAAGAGACTAGCAACGAGTAGAAGGAGAGTGCATCTACATACCCTTGTAGATCGCTAAGCGGAAGCGTTCAAGTGAACGGGGTTGATGGAGTCGTACTCGTCGTGATTCAGATCACCGATGATCCTAGTGCCGAACGGACGGCACCTCCGCGTTCAACACACGTACAGCTCGACGATGTCTCCCACGCCTTGATCCAGCAAGGAGAGAGGGAGAGGTTGAGGAAGACTCCATCCAGAAGCAGCACAACGGCGTGGTGGTGATGGAGGAGCGTGGCAATCCTGCAGGGCTTCGCCAAGCACCTACGGGAGAGGAGGAGGTGTCACGGGAGGGAGGGAGGCGCCAAGGGCTCAGGTATGGATGCCCTCCCTCCCCTCCACTATATATAGGGGCAGGGGAGAGGGGGGAGGCGCAGCCTTGCCCCTTCTTCCAAGGAAGGGGTGCGGCTAAGAGGGGGGGAGGAGTCCATCCTCCCCAAGGCACCTCGGAGGTGCCTTCCCCCTTTAGGACTCTCCCCTTTTTCCTATATCTTGGCGCATGGGCCTCTAGGGGCTGGTGCCCTTGGCCCATGTAGGCCAAGGCGCACCCCCTACAGCCCATGTGGCCCCCCGGGGCAGGTGGCCCCACCCGGTGGGCCCCCGGGACCCTTCCGGTGGTCCCGGTACAATACCGATGACCCCGAAACTTGTCCCGATGGCCGAAACAGGACTTCCTATATATAAATCTTTACCTCCGGACCATTTCGAAACTCCTCGTGACGTTCGGGATCTCATCCGGGACTCCGAACAACATTCGGTAACCACATACAAGCTTCCTTTATAACCCTAGCGTCATCGAACCTTAAGTGTGTAGACCCTACGGGTTCGGGAGACATGCAGACATGACCGAGACGTTCTCCGGTCAATAACCAACAGCGGGATCTGGATACCCATGTTGGCTCCCACATGTTCCACGATGATCTCATCGGATGAACTACGATGTCAAGGACTCAATCGATCCCGTATACAATTCCCTTTGTCTAGCGGTATTTTACTTGCCCGAGATTCGATCGTCGGTATACCGATACCTTGTTCAATCTCATTACCGGCAAGTCTCTTTACTCGTTCCGTAACACATCATCCCGTGATCAACCCCTTGGTCACATTGTGCACATTATGATGATGTCCTACCGAGTGGGCCCAGAGATACCTCTCCGTTTACATGGAGTGACAAATCCCAGTCTCGACCCGCATAAAACAATAGATACTTTCGGAGATGCCTGTAGTGCACCTTTATAGTCACCCAGTTACGTTGTGACGTTTGATACACCCAAAGCACTCCTACGGTATCCAGGAGTTACACGCTCTCATGGTCGAAGGAAGAGATACTTGACATTGGCAAAGCTCTAGCAAATGAACTACACGATCTTTTGTGCTAGTCTTAGGATTGGGTCTTGTCCATCACATCATTCTCCTAATGATGTGATCCCATTATCAACGACATCCAATGTCCATAGCCAGGAAACCATTACTATCTGTTGATCACAACGAGCTAGTCAACTAGAGGCTCACTAGGGACATATTGTGGTCTATGTATTCACACGTGTATTACGATTTCCGGATAATACAGTTATAGCATGAATAAAAGACTATTATCATGAACAAAGAAATATAATAATAACACTTTTATTATTGCCTCTAGGGCATTTTTCCAACAGTCTCCCACTTGCACTAGAGTCAATAATCTAGTTCACATCACCATGTGATTAACACTGACAGGTCACATCACCATGTGACCAACATCCAAAGAGTTTACTAGTGTCACTAAACTAGTTCACATCATCATGTGATCAAGACTCAATGAGATCTGCGGTTTGGTCATGTTCTGCTTGTGAGAGTGGTTTTAGTCAACGGGTCTGAACCTTTCAGATCCGTGTGTGCTTTACAAATCTCTATGTCATCTCCTAGATGTAGCTCCCACGTTCTATTTGGAGCTATTCCAAATAACTGTTCTACTTGGAGCTATTCTAAATTGTTGCTCCATTATACGTATCCGGTATCTCTACTCAGAGCTATCCGGATAGGTGTTAAGCTTGCATCGACGTAACCCTTTACGACGAACTCTTTTACCACCTCCATAATCGAGAAAATTCCTTAGTCCACTAGTTACTAAGGATAACTTTGACCGCTGTCCTGTGATCCATTCATGGATCACTCTTGTACCCCTTGACTGACTCATGGCAAGGCACACTTCAGGTGCGGTACACAGCATAGCATACTGAAGAGCCTACGTCTCAAGCATAGGGGACGACCTTCGTCCTTTCTCTCTATTCTGCCGTGGTCGAGCTTTAAGTCTTAACTTCGTACCTTACAACTCAGGCAAGAACTCCTTCTTTGACTGGTCCATCTTGAACACCTTCAAGATTATGTCAAGGTATGTGCTCATTTGAAAGTACCATTAAGCGTTTTGATCTATCCTTATAGATCTTGATGCTCAATGCTCAAGCAGCTTAATCCAGGCTTTCCATTGAAAAACACTTTCAAAATAACCCTATATGCTTTCCAGAAATTCTACGTCATTTCTGATCAACAATATGTCAGCAACATATACTCATCAGAAATTCTATAGTGCTCCCACTCACTTCTTTGGAAATACAAGTTTCTCATAAACTTTGTATAGACCCAAAATATTTGATCATCTTATCAAAGCGTACATTCCAACTCCGAGATGCCTACTCCAGTCCTTAGAAGGATCGCTGGAGCCAGCATACCTTTTAGCATCCTTAGGATCGACAAAAACTTTCTGATTGTATTACATACAACCTTTCCTCACGAAAACCGGTAAGGAAACTCGTTTTGACATCCATCTGCCAGATTTCATAAATACAACTAATGCTAACATGAATCCGACGGACTTTAAGCATCGCTGCGGATGAGAAAATCTCATCGTAGTCAACTCCTTGAAATTGTGAAAAAACTCTTCGCCACAAGTCGAGCTTCATGGACGGTGACATTACCGTCCACGTTCGTCTTCTTCTTAAAGATCCATTTATCTCAATGGCTTGCTGATCATCGGGCAAGTCCACCAAAGACCATGCTTTGTTCTGATACATGGATCCTATCTCGGATTTCATGGCTTCTAACCATTTGTTGGAATTTGGGCCCACCGTCGCTTCTCCATAGCTCGTAGGTTCATTGTTGTCTAGCAACATGACCTTCAAGACAGGATTACTGTACCACTCTGAAGTAGTACGTATCCTTGTCATCCCACGAGGTTTGGTAGTGACTTGATCCGAAGTTTCATGATCAATATCATAAGCTTCCACCTCAATTGGTGTAGGTGCCACAGGAACAACTTCCTGTGCCCTGCCACACACTAGTTGAAGAGACGGTTCAATAACCTCATCAAGTTTCCACCATCCTCCCACTCAATTCTTTCGAGAGAAACTTTTCCTCGAGAAAGGACCTGATTCTAGAAACAATCCCTTATTGCTTTCGGATCTGAGACAGGAGGTATACCCAACTGTTTTGGGTGTCCTATGAAGATGCATTTTGTCCGCTTTGGGTTCGAGCTTATCAAGCTGAAACTTTTTCACATAAGCGTCGCAGCCCCAAACCTTTAAGAAACGACAACTTAGGTTTCTCTAAATCATAATTCAAACGGTGTCGTCTCAACGGAATTACGTGGTGCCCTATTTAAATTGAATGTGGTTGTCTTTAATGCCTAACCCATAAACTATCGTGGCAGTTCGATAAGAGACATCATGGTATGCATCATATCCAATAGGGTGCAACTATGATGTTCGGACACACCATCACACTATGGTGTTCCAGGCGGTATTAATTGCGAAACAATTTCCACAATGTCTTAATTGTGTGCCAAAACTCGTGACTCAGATATTCATCTCTATGATCATATCATAGATCCTCTTATCACGACGATCTTCCAACTTCACACTGAAATTACTTGAACCTTTCAATAATTCAGACTCGTTATTCATCAAGTAAATATACTCAACATCTACTCAAATCATCTGTGAAGTAAGAACATAACGATATTCACTGCATGCCTCAGCACTCATTGGACTGCACACATCAAAATGTGTTACTTCCAACGAGTTGCTATCTTGTTCCACTTTACTAAAAGTGAGGCTTTTCAGTCATCTTGTCCATGTGGTATGATTTGCATATCTCAAGTGATTCAAAATCAAGTGAGTCCAAACGATCCATTTGCATGGAGTTTCTTCATGCGTATACACCAATAGACATGGTTCGCATGTCTCAAACTTTTCTAAAACGAGTGAGTCCAAAGATCCATCAACATGGAGCTTCTTCATGCGTTTTATACCATTATGACTTACATGGCAGTGCCACAAGTAAGTGGTACTATCATTACTATCTTATATCTTTTGGTATGAAAATGTGTATCCCTACGATCAAAATTCAATAAACCATTCCTTTAGGTGCAAGAGCACTTATTCAGGTTTAATACTAATCTTTGATGGTAGAGGGAGCGTGCGATGTTAGATCACATCAAACTTGGAAACACTTCCAACACATATCGTCAGCTCACCTTTAGTCAGTCTCCGTTTTATTCCGTAGCTTTTATTTCGAGTTACTAACACTTAGCAACCGAACCGGTATCTAATACCCTGGTGCTACTAGGAGTACTAGTAAAGTACACATTAACATAATGTATATCCAATATACTTCTATCGACCTTACCAGCCTTCTCATCTACCAAGTATCTAGGGTAATCCTGCTCCAGTGGTTGTTCCCCTTATTTACAGAAGCACTTAGTCTCGGGTTTGGGTTCAACCTCGGGTTTCTTCATTGGTGCAGCAGCTGATTTGCCGTTTCATGAAGTATCCCTTCTTTCCCTTGCCCTTCTTGAAACTAGTGGTTTCATCAACCATCAACAATTGATGCTCTTTCTTGATTTCTACTTTCGCGGTGTCAAACAACGCGAATATTTCAAGGATCATCATATCTATCCCTGATATGTTATAGTTCATCACGAAGCTCTAGCAGCTTGGTGGTAATGACTTCGGAGAAACTATCACTATTTCATCTGGAAGATCAACTCCCACTTGATTCAAGTGATTGTTGTACTCAGACAATCTGAGCACAAGCTCAACAATTGAGCTTCTCTCCTTAGTTTGCAGGCTAAGAAAATCGTCGGAGGTCTCATACCTCTTGACGTGGGCACGAGCCTGAAATCCCAATTTCAGCCCTCGAAACATCTCATATGTTTCGCGACGTTTCGAAAACGTCTTTGGTGCCTCAATTCTAAACCGTTTAACTGAACTATCACGTAGTTATCAAAACGTGTATGTCAGATGTTCGCAACAACCACAGACAACGTTCAAGGTTCAACACACTGAGCAGTGCATTAAGGACATAAGCTTTCTACTGTTCGCATAATTGCTACTATCAACTTTCAACTATATTTTCTCTAGGAACATATCTAAAACAGTAGAACTAAAGCGCGAGCTACGACATAATTTGCAAAAACCTTTTTACTATGTTCAGGATAATTAAGTTCATCTTATGAACTCCCACTTAGATAGACATCCCTCTGGTCATCTAAGTGATCACATGATCCGAGTCAACTAGGTCGTGTCCGATCATCACGTGAGACGGACTAGTCATCATCGGTGAACATCTTCATGTTGATCGTATCTACTATACGACTCATGCTCAACCTTTCAGTCTCCGTGTTCCGAGGCCATGTCTGTACATGCTAGGCTCGTCAAGTTAACCCTAAGTGTTTTCACTGTGTAAAACTGTCTTACACCCGTTGTATGTGAACGTAAGAATCCATCACACCCGATCATCACGTGGTGCTTAGAAGCGACGAACTGTAGCAACGGTGCACAGTTAGGGGAGAACACTTCTTGAAATTTTGTAAGGGATCATCTTATTTACTACCGTCGTCCTAAGCAAACAAGATGCTTTAACATAATAAACATCACATGCAATTATATAGTTGTGACATGATATGGCCAATATCATATAGCTCCATTGATCTCCATCTTCGGGGCTCCATGATCATCTTGTCACCGGCATGACACCATGATCTCCATCATCATGATCTCCATCATCGTGTCTTCATGAAGTTTTCACGCCAACGACTACTTCTACTTCTATGGCTAACGCATTTAGCAATAAAGTAAAGTAGTTACATGGCGTTCTTCAATGACTCGCAGGTCATACAAAAAATAAAGACAACTCCTATGGCTCCTGCCGGTTGTCATACTCATCGACATGCAAGTCGTGAATCCTATTACAAGAACATGATCAATCTCATACATATCATTCATCACATTCTTCTTGGCCATATCACATCACATAGCATACCCTGCAAAAACAAGTTAGACGTCCTCTAATTGTTGTTGCATGTTTTACGTGGCTGCTATAGGTTTCTAGCAAGAACGTTTCTTACCTACGCAAGACCACAATGTGATATGCCAATTGCTATTTACCCTTCATAAGGACCCTTTTCATCGAATCCGTTCCGACTAAAGTGGGAGAGACTGGCACCCGCTAGCCACCTTATGCACCAAGTGCATGTCAA
Source organism: Triticum aestivum (assembly GCF_018294505.1). Taxonomy (NCBI): domain Eukaryota; kingdom Viridiplantae; phylum Streptophyta; class Magnoliopsida; order Poales; family Poaceae; genus Triticum; species Triticum aestivum. Next base: position 749,258,479 of record NC_057803.1, read on the forward strand.
TCGGTGGAACCTGTCTCACGTAAGAGTACGTGTAAGGTCGGTCCGGGCCGCTTCATCCCACAATACCGTCGAAACAAGATTGGACTAGTAACGGTAAGCATATTGAACAACATCAACGCCCACAACTACTTTGTGTTCTACTCGTGCAAAGAATCTACGCAATAGACCTAGCTCATGATGCCACTGTTGGGGAACGTAGCAGAAATTCAAAATTTTCCTACGCGTCACCAAGATCTATCTATGGAGAGACTAGCAACAAGTAGAAGGAGAGTGCATCTACATACCCTTGTAGATCGCTAAGCGGAAGCGTTCAAGTGAACGGGGTTGATGGAGTTGTACTCGTCGTGATTGAGATCACCGATGATCCTAGTGCCGAACGGACGGCACCTCCGCGTTCAACACACGTACAGCTCGACGATGTCTCCCACGCCTTGATCCAGCAAGGAGAGAGGGAGAGGTTGAGGAAGACTCCATCCAGCAGAAGCACAACGGCGTGATGGTGATGGAGGAGCGTGGCAATCCTGCAGGGCTTCGCCAAGCACCTACGGGAGAGGAGGAGGTGTCACGGGAGGGAGGGAGGCGCCAAGGGCTCAGGTATGGATGCCCTCCCTCCCCTCCACTATATATAGGGGCAGGGGAGAGGGGGGAGGCGCAGCCTTTCCCCTTCCTCCAAGGAAGGGGTGCGGCTAAGAGGGGGGGAGGAGTCCATCCTCCCCAAGGCACCTCGGAGGTGCCTTCCCCCTTTAGGACTCTCCCCTTTTTCCTATATCTTGGCGCATGGGCCTCTAGGGGCTGGTGCCCTTGGCCCATGTAGGCCAAGGCGCACCCCCTACAGCCCATGTGGCCCCCCGGGGCAGGTGGCCCCACCCGGTGGGCCCCCGGGACCCTTCCGGTGGTCCCGGTACAATACCGATGACCCCGAAACTTGTCCCGATGGCCGAAACAGGACTTCCTATATATAAATCTTTACCTCTGGACCATTCCGGAACTCCTGGCGACGTTCGGGATCTCATCCGGGACTCCGAACAACATTCGGTAACCACATACAAGCTTCCTTTATAACCCTAGCGTCATCGAACCTTAAGTGTGTAGACCCTACGGGTTCGGGAGACATGCAGACATGACCGAGACGTTCTTCGGTCAATAACCAACAGTGGGATCTGGATACCCATGTTGGCTCCCACATGTTCCACGATGATCTCATCGGATGAACCACGATGTCAAGGACTCAATCGATCCCGTATACAATTCCCTTTGTCTAGCGGTATTTTACTTGCCCGAGATTCGATCGTCGGTATACCGATACCTTGTTCAATCTCGTTACCGGCAAGTCTCTTTACTCGTTCCGTAACACATCATCCCGTGATCAACCCCTTGGTCACATTGTGCACATTATGATGATGTCCTACCGAGTGGGACCAGAGATACCTCTCCGTTTACACGGAGTGACAAATCCCAGTCTCGATCCGCATAAAACAATAGATACTTTCGGAGATGCCTGTAGTGCACCTTTATAGTCACCCAGTTACGTTGTGACATTTGATACACCCAAAGCACTTCTACGGTATCCAGGAGTTACACGCTCTCATGGTCGAAGGAAGAGATACTTGACATTGGCAAAGCTCTACCAAATGAACTACACGATCTTTTGTGCTAGTCTTAGGATTAGGTCTTGTCCATCACATCATTCTCCTAATGATGTGATCCCGTTATCAACGACATCCAATGTCCATAGCCAGGAAACCATGACTATCTGTTGATCACAACGAGCTAGTCAACTAGAGGCTCACTAGGGACATATTGTGGTCTATGTATTCACACGGGTATTACGATTTCCGGATAATACAGTTATAGCATGAATAAAAGACTATTATCATGAACAAAGAAATGTAATAATAACACTTTTATTATTGCCTCTAGGGCATATTTCCAACACTTTTAACCTCGGCCGTCATGTAGGTTTTCAATGTGTCTAAAGCCACATTGAATTCCTCACGTGAGACCGAGGTTCCCCCTTCGGCCGAAGACGAGATGGGATTCACACCGGAGTGTTCCTCCGCACCGTCGTTGATGTCAACCATACTCTTCGGATGGCAAAGTCCTTAATAAAGAGATGAGGCTCTGATACCAATTGAAAGGATCGATATGGTTGACTAGAGGGGGGTGAATATGCAACTAACAATTTTTAAGCTTTTCTTTTACCAAATTAAACTTTGCAACAAAATAGGTTGTCTAGATGTGCAACTAGGTGAGCAACCTATATGATGCAATAACAACTAGCACACAAGCAAGCAAGGATGTAACAACAAGTAGGCTTGCAAAAGTAAAGGCACGAAATAACCAAGAGTGGAGCCGGTGGAGACGAGGATGTGTTACCGGAGTTCCTTCCTTTTAAGGGGAAGTACGTCTCCGTTAGAGCAGTGTGGAGGCACAATGCTCCCCAAGAAGCCACTAGGGCCACCGTATTCTCCTCACGCCCTCACACAATGCGAGATGTCGTGATTCCACTATTGGTGCCCTTGAAGGCGGCGACCGAACCTTTACACACAAGGTTGGGGCAATCTCCACAACAATCGGAGGCTCCCAACAACAACAACAACGCCACGAAGCTTCACCACAATGGAGTATGGCTTCGAGGTGACCTCAACCGTCTAGGGTGCTCAACACCCAAGAGTAACAAGATCCGCAAGGGATAAGTGGGGGGAACCAACTTTCTCTTGCTGGAAGTGTAGATTTGGGCCCTCTCAACCAATCCCGAGCAAATCAACAAGTTTGATTGGCTAGGGAGAGAGATCGGGCGAAAATGGAGCTTTGAGCAACAATGGAGCTTTGGGGGAAAGAGGTAAGTCAACTCGGAGGAAGAAGACCCCTTTATATAGTGGGGGAACACATCCAACCGTTACCCCACTGAGCAGCCCCGCACAGGGCGGTACTACCGCTAGGGAAGGGCGGTACTACCGCTGAGAGCGGTACTACCGCTCCCTACCTAGTGGTAGTACCGCGCTGAAGAGGAAGTCAGGCCACTGGCCCAGAGCGGTACTACCGCGGGAGTAGGAGCGGTACTACCGCTCGGAGCGGTACTACCGCTTCTACTACCGCTTCTAGTGCCGCAAAACCCGACACGAGAAAACACCGTCTCGAATCGAGGCGGTAGTAGGCGCGGTACTACTGCGATACTACGGCCGAAGCCCGCGAGCGGTACTACCGCTCTGCGGAGCGGTACTACCGCTTTGTGGAGCGGTACTACCGCTGGGGGGCTTCGGCGGTACTACAGATGTAGACCGCGGTACTACCGCTGTAGTCCGTGGTACTACCGCTGGCACAGGGCGAAGCAGGTACGGAAGAGAAGTGCAGCGCCAAAGATGCGAAAGGAAGACGATGGGTGTGATAAGGATGTGTACGTGTTGATTCCATCCTAGTCTTACCAAAGCGGATCCCCTCTTAATAGTACGGTGACTCCTACGAAACTAGTCCACCAACAACGAAATGCAGGAGCTACACCGTCTTGAATAAAACACCGAGGGGAGGAAGTCTTCTCGTGCCAATGGATGATTCTCTGAAAGAACTTAACGCACATGATTAGTCCGCAAAAGCATTGTCATCAATCACCAAAATCACCATGGGATAAATATGCCCTTACACTTGGCATTAGACCAACTTAGGCCAAAAGCCTAAGCTTGGGGGAGTACGTATTTCTCACCAACGTTACATTCATGTTCAAACACTATTCTAGCCGTCGGTGCTCATACTCTTTCATTGTATTATCCATGCTAGTTTAATTTTCTTTTTCTAGCCTTCTTCTTGTGTGCTTGATAAACCTTAAGAAAAACCAAAAAATTAGTTAGTTTAATTTCCATGCTTGAAGTAGTAATTAAAATGAAAACCCAAAAAGATTTCTCGTTCTTTTTTTACTTGTTGGGAGCTTTTCCGTGTAAATTGTTTTATTTTCTTTTCCTTTCTTTGGGGGTCAAGAGTAGAAGACCATATTGAAAATATTTAGCGGCTCTTATATGCATGATTGTTTATTTAACTTAGAGCCCATATTACTTTGTCTTCTCTCTTGAGTTGAATGCTTGCGGATTCCAGCTTAGTCCAATGCACATGCACTATTATTATTATACACATCGTTCGGTCGTGCAAGTGAAAGGCAATAATGACGATATATGATGGACTGATTGAGATGAGAGAAGCTGGTATGAACTCGATCTCTCTTGTTTTTGTAAATATGATGAGTTCATCGTTCCTGATTCAGCTTGTTATGAAGTAAACATATTTGCAATGACATTTAGAGATTATAGTTGCTTATGCCATGCTTGATTAGCTATGAGTTATAATGGTCTACCTTGCGTGCCAACATGCTATTAAAATGATTGTGATGTGGTATGATGAGATGGTATCCCCCTTTGAATAAATTGAGTGACTCGACTTGGCACATGTTCACGCATGTAGTTGAAACAAATCAACATAGCCTTCACGATATTTATGTTCATGGTGGATTATATCCTACTCATGCTTGTACTCGGTGTGAATTAATTTTAATGCATGTTTATGACTGTTGTCGCTCTCTCAGTTGGTCGCTTCCCAGTCTTTTGCTAGCCTTCACCTGTACTAAGCGGGAATACTGCTTGTGCATCCAAACTCCTTAAACCCCAAAGTTGTTCCATATGAGTCCACCATACCTACCTATATGCGGTATCTACCTGCCGTTCCAAGTAAATTTGTATGTGCCAAACTCCAAACCTTTAAATGAAATTCTGTTTTGTATCCTCGAGCAGCTCATGTTTCAACTAGGGCTGTCTGTATCTTCCATGCTAGGTGGGTTATTCTCAAGAGGAGTGGACTCCGCTCCTCATTCACGAGAAAGGGCTGGTAACCGGGATGCCCAGTCCCATGATCCAAAAAGATCAAAGCAAATCAATATAATTAAACAAAACTCCCCCAGGGCTGTTGTTAGTTGGAGGCGCTCGTTGTTTCGAGCAAGCCATGGATTGATGCTTGTTGGTGGTGGGGGAGTATAAACTTTTACCATTCTGTTTGGCAACTGCCTATAATGCATGTAGTATGGAAAATATAGCCATCTCATAGTTGTTGCGTTGACAATGAAAGTATGCCGCTCAAAATGTTATTTAATCTCTATTTTAAAATCGAGCTCTGGCACCTCTACAAATCCATGTTTCCCTCTGCGAAGGGCCTATCTATTTAATTTTATGTTGAGTCATCACCTTCTTATCAAAAAGCACCCGCTGGAGAGCACACTGTCATTTGCATTCATTACTATTGGTTTATATTGGGTATGACTTGACTGGGTCTCTTTTACCATGAATTACAATGTTTAGTCAGTCCTTGATCTTTAAAGGTGCTCTGCATTTATGTTTTGTGGTCTCAGCAAGGGCTAGCGAGATACCATTATGTTATATAATATTATGATTGTTTGGAGAAAATGTTGTCATCCGAGTTTTATTATTATGGCTTGCTAGCTGATTATGCCATTTATATGAGTAATTGTGAGACCTAAGTGTTATTGCGAGTATGGTTAGTTCATAATACTTGCTAAAACTTGAATGATGGCTTTAGATATTTACAACAACAAGAGCAAATAGAGTTTGTAAAAAGCTTTTCTTTATCACTTTCAGTTTATCAACTGAATTGCTTGAGGACAAGCAACGAGTTGATACGTCTCCAACGTATCTACTTTCCCAAACACTTTTGCCCTTGTTTTGGACTCTAACTTGCATGATTTGAATGAAACTAACCCGGAATGACGCTGTTTTTAGCAAAACTGCCATGATGTTGTTTATTGTGCAGAAAACAAAACTTCTCGGAATGACCTGAAAATCCACGGAGATAAGTTTTGGAAAATATAAAAAATATTGGCAAAAGATGAAGGCCAGGGGGCCCACACCCTGTCCACGAGGGTGGGGGTGCGTCCTCCCCCCTGGGCGCGCCCCCCTATCTTGTGGGCACCCTGGAGCTCCGCCGACCTCAACTCCAACTCTATATATTCCCTTTCATGGAGAAAAAAATCAGAGAGAAAGTTTCATCACATTTTACGATACGGAGCCAGCGCCAAGCCCTAATCTCTCTCGGGAGGGCTGATCTGGAGTCTGTTCAGGGCTCTAGAGAGGGGGATTCGTCGCCGTCGTCATCATCAACCATCCTCCATCACCAATTTCATGATGCTAACCGCCGTGCATGACTAATTCCATCGTAGGCTTGCTGGACGGTGATGGTTGGATGAGATTTACCATGTAATCAAGTTAGTTTTGTTAGGGTTTGATCCCTAGTATCCACTATGTTCTGAGATTGATGTTGCTATGACTTTGCTATGCTTAATGCTTGTCACTAGGGCCCGAGTGCCATGATTTCAGATCTTAACCTATTATGTTTTCATGAATATATGTGAGTTCTTGATCCTATCTTGCAAGTCTATAGTCATCTATTATGTGTTATGATCCGACAACCCCGAAGTGACAATAATCGGGATACTTCTTGGTGATGACCATAGTTTGAGGAGTTCATGTATTCACTATGTGCTAATGCTTTGTTCCGGTTCTCTATTAAAAGGAGACCTTAATATCCCTTAGTTTCCACTAGGACCCTGCTGCCACGGGAGGGTAGGACAAAAGATGTCATGCAAGTTCTTTTCCATAAGCACGTATGACTATATTCGGAATACATGCCTACATTACATTGATGAACTGGAGCTAGTTCTGTGTCACCCTATGTTATAGCTATTACATGAGGAATCGCATCCAACATAATTATCCATCACTGATCCAATGCCTACGAGCTTTTCACATCTTGTGCTTCGCTTATTTACTTTTTCATTACTACTATTACAATTATTAGAAAACTATTATCTTTACTTTTGCCACTGTTACCATTACTATCATACTACTTTGCTACTAAATACTTTGCTGCAGATACTAAGTTATCCAGGTGTGGTTTAATTGAGAACTCAACTGCTAATACTTAAGAATATTCTTTGGCTCCCCTTGTGTCGACTCAATAAATTTGGGTTGAATACTCTACCCTCGAAAGCTGTTGCGATCCCCTACACTTGTAGGTTATCAGCTAGTGAGGTAGGACTAAACATCCCACCGCACCGCGGCTTTGGCAGCAGGACATTGGTCCCGGTTGGTGCCACGAACCGGGGCCAATGCACACCTTTGGTCCCGGTTCGTGGCACCAACCGGTACCAAGTCCCACCCTTTAGTCCCGGTTGGTGCCACCAACCGGGACCAAAGCGCTCTGCTTCCCGCCCTTTGGGCTGCTGAAAAGAGGCCTTTGGTCCTGTTGGTGCCACCAACCGGGACTAAAGGGGGCATTGGTCCCGGTTGGTTTGACGAACCGGGACCAAAGCCTTTTCTATATAAGCCAGCGCTTAGAAAATTTTCAGATTTCCATCGCCAGTTTCCCCCCGGCCGACGACGCCGCGAGATCATCCACGCCGCCAGGCTTCCCCACCGCCGTCGCCGTCGCCCGTGCCCCCGAGCCCACGCCGAAGCCGTTCGCCGCCCGTCGCCGTCGCCCTCCATCCCCCGCCGCCGTCACCGTCGCCCTCCATCACGCGCCCCCGAGCCGCCGACCGTCACCGTCACCGTTACCCTTCGCCCCCCGCCGCCGTCGCCGTCGCCCTCCGCCACCCACGCCGTCACCCTCCGCCGCCCATGCCGGCGCCCTCGCTGTGAGCCGCCGCCGCGCCATGGCTCTGTTCATTTTTTTTCATATAATTTGTATTATTTTTTTGTTCATTTGCAATTTTTTTCATATATATAATGTACATATATGTATGTGGTAGCTATATGATGAATGGATGTGGCTATGTATGTATGAATATAATGTTCATAGCATTTTTTGTTTATATATGTTTTTTCATATATGTATTAATTTTTTATTTAGGTTAGTAGATATCGATTTTAGGTTAGTGCTTAGTAGTTGAACTAGTTGATTTAATAAAATTACTTTATTAAATTTTACTATATATAAAATTAGTTTATTTTTACTAAGAACTACTTTATTTTAGTTATTTATAGTAAGTGCTTAGTAGTTGAACTAGTTGTTTTAATAAAACTACTTTATTTTACTATATATAGAAGTAGTTTATTTTTAGCAAGAAAAATAATAGAACTAGTTTATTTTTTTAGTTCAAGCAATTAATCCCGCATCGACGTCGACGATGCCTATCCCGCATCCTCGTCGTCGACTCGACGGAGGAGGGCGGCTTGATCAGAGGGGCCATGTCCGGGACTTGGCTCCGCCGGGTTGGTATTGGGAGGTGCTACCTTCCGGGGGCGTAGGTTGGTCAGGAGCCAGCCCGTTGTTGACCCGATCCTTGTTTGGTGGTGGTCGCGTGGGCCAGTGACGGTGCCGAGGCTTCTGGACAACGCAGAGGTGGTACGTCACCGTGTCAGCGAGGAGGACGAGAATGTCTGTTGCTACATGATTGCATTGGAGGGCAGGTTCGACAATACCTGGCAGGTTCTTCAGGGATCTCACTAGAGCTATGATCCTGTGATGGTTCCTTCTATTTGGGTGTCCACCGCCCGCGACGATACCCGTCGGGCGCTACGGTTCCTTCTCCAATGTATGATAGTATTCGAGGAGTATTAGTGATAATATTTGACGATGTACGGACACAAGAGATGATGTAGTTTTGCTTATAATTGAATGCATGCTAATTTGAATACTACTTTATTTTACGATTTGGTTTTTCTTATTGAATGCTCAAATTGGAAAAGTACTCCTACTTTGAATGCTAAAATTGGAGAGCACTATACAGAAATCAAGAAGCCCCCTCCATCATCCACACCGTCGTCCCCGTCACCGACCCCCCTCCGACCTCGAGGTGAGACCAGCCAAATCTCCATGTCAATATGAGTCCTATAATATGAGTCGGGTAGCTTCTCCTTCGTTCCCGTGTGCTAGACACAATTTGGTGTAATGCACTCGGGAACGAAAGGAGGAGCTACCATCACCGACGGTCGCAAATGTCAGAGAGGAATCAATGAGGGAGAGTCTCCAACCATATATATATGAGAGGACAAAGAATCCCGACTGTTGTCGTGGGGGTAGCTTCTCCTTCATTCCCGTGTGCTAGACAATTTGGTGTAATGCACTCGGGAATGAAAGGAGGAGCTACCATTACCGATGGTAGAATATGTACACCACATGAGCTGAGAGTTTTCAAGAAAAGGCTCGACAGACCGATAGTTAACCTGTGATGAATAATAATGATCTAATTTAGGTTTTTTAGTACATATATTTAATTGTACAAGTTTAATATTTGAATTATGAACATAGGAAATGTCGTACTCGGACGACGAAAACCGCCCGGGGGAGTGCGACTGGTGCCACGATGACCGAGGTATGTGCGACAGGTTCCTTGAGCTGGACGAAGATCGGCGCTTCAGCATTAAGCTCGAGGAGACCTTCGATGTTGAAATGGTACGCAACGACGACAATAGTTTTTTTCGCAATTAAGCACGACTTCAACTATTTCAACGTGTTTTTTTCATCTTTTCCAATTCGATTAGCTTATCCCATGCTATGCAAGACGCTATGTCTTGGAGAGGATAGGTTTTGAAGACCATGAAAGTATGGAAACAAAGAAAATTCACCTAAGGACCCATCATGGTGTGGATTTTGAAGTAAAGTTGTACAATTCTGAGAGTGTAACCCATTTTAGTTGCAAAAATTGGGAAGCACTTTGCAAGATGTATGGTTTTGATGAGTGTATGCTTGTCACCATGGATCTTGGTGATCCTAAAACCGAGCAAGACAATATGGACATTTGGGTCCATGTTGATACACTTCCAATTCTTCCCCTATGTGAGCTTCTAAAATATAGCTATTATGTAATTTATATTGTTTATTTCAAAATAGTTGACAACTTATTTCCATTGACAGCTTATTTTCATTCTTCAAAGAATGTGCGGAAGATGGTAGACAAAACCCACTACACCGATGGCTCCGAATTAACTTATAAGGAGAAAAAAAATCATCTGATCGCATTTTGTACTGATCTTGAGAATTACAATATCTACAATCGAACTCCTCAACATTATGGTCAATACGTGCCACTAGTGCACGTGTTGAACTACGGTACTACCATGGAGATACCCTGGTAAGATTTTGTACTATTACGACATCCGTGCATCTTTTGCATACTTCTAAAACTAGTACATCATTGCTAACTACGATGTTATTACTATGTTTTTCAACAGATAACCCCGAATGATTGTGTGCCTCATCTGATGTATCAGCATGGTCGCCTTGATGTTTTGAACATACAACCAGGTCATCCTTCGAATCTCAATTGTCCATACCGGATTTCTAAAAGAAGTGGAGACATGACAATCAAAGAATGGAAAAATGTATGGACAGTTGTAAGGAGGTTCTTGGAAGCAAAAGGAAGCGAAGCACAAGAATTGCAGACAGGATGATCTCCATTCTCCATAATGGAGAGTCAGGGTCTATATTGTTTTATGCTATTTTACCTTAAGAGTATTTATGTCCTACCTAATATTGATGATCATGTGCTAAGAACAATTAAGTAGGGTTGGTTCGATGACTATGAGGATGATGATCGTATGACTTGTTATTAATAACGAGTAGAAATTGTATGATGATGCATGATTAGTAGGACTTGTTATTATATATGATGATGCATGATGCGAGCATGAAGAGTTATTATATATCAGCGGGTGAAATGAACATAGCAGTAGCGTTGGTAAACCAAGCACGGAGATATAAGAGAGGACACTTCTCTCTATTAGCTAGCTAATAACAACCTAAATTAACCCCCAAAACCCCTAAACCAGCCCCTTTCAAAAAAAACCTCAACTCCAGCCAGCTGCTGACGCGTGGATGCCATTTGGTCCCGGTTTATGTCACCAACCGGGACCAAAGGCCCCCCTGCCTGGGCTGGACGCAGCGGCCACATGGAGGCCCATCTGTCCCGGTTCGTGTATGAACCGGGACTAAAGGCCAAGGGCATTAGTACCGACCTTTTAGTCCCGGTTCATAAACCGGGACAAAAGGCCCTTACGAACCGGGACAAATGTCCCTTTTTCTACTAGTGAACAAAGAGTCACTCCAAAGTGACTAATAGCGGAGAAGAAACGAAGAGATTATGGTAGGGTACGAAACCACCTCAAAGTTAATCTTTCTGATCGATCTATTCAAGAGTCCGTAGTAAAATAACACGAAGCTATACTTTCCGTTCGATCTATCATAGAGTTCGTACTAGAATAACACCTTAAGACACAAATCAACCAAAACCCTAATGTCACCTAGATACTCCAATGTCACCTCAAGTATCCGTGGTATGATTATACGATATGTATCACACAATCTCAGATTCATCTATTCAACCAACACAAAGAACTTCAAAAAGTGCCCCAAAGTTTCTACCGGGGAGTCAAGATGAAAATGTGTGCCAACCCCTATGCATAAGTTCACGAGGTCACGGAACCCGCAAGTTGATCACCAAAACATACATCAAGTAGATCAAGTGAATATCCCATTGTCCCCACAGATAAGCACATGCAAGACATACATAAAGTGTTCTCAAATCCTTAAAGACTCAATCCGATAAGATAACTTCAAAGGAAAATTCAATCCATTACAATAGAGTAGAGGGGGAGAAACATCATAAGATCCAACTATAATAGCAAAGCTCGCGATACATCAAGGTCGTACCACCTCAAGAACACGAGAGAGAGAGAGAGATCAAACACATAACTACTGATACATACCCTCAGCCCCGAGGGTGAACTACTCCCTCCTCGTCATGGAGAGCGCCGGGATGATGAAGATGGCCACCGGAGAGGGATTCCCCCCTCTGGTAGGGTGCCGGAACGGGTCCAGATTGATTTTTGGTGGCTACATAGGCTTGCGGCGGCGGAACTCCCGATTTAGATTATGTTCTGGGGGTTTCTGTATATATAAGAGGTTTTGGCGCCAGGAACAAGTCAGGGGGGGGGTCTTCGAGGCGGCCACGAGGTAGGGGGCGCGCCCCCGACCCTCATGAGTGCCTCGGGACTCTTCTGGTCCATCTCTTATGCTCCGTGGGCTTCTTCTGGTCCAAAAATGATTTTCGTGAAATTTCAGGTCAATTGAACTCCGTTTGGTTTTCCTTTTCTACAATACTCAAAAACAAGGAAAAAACAGAAACTGGCACTAGGCTCTAGGTTAATAGGTCAATCCGAAAAATCATATAAAATAGCATATAAATGCATATAAAACATCCTAGATGTATAATATAATAGCATGGAACAATCAAAAACTATAGATACGTTGGAAACGTATCAAGCATCTCCAACCTTAATTCCTGCTCGTCCTCGAGTAGGTAAATGATAAAAACAGAATTTTTGATGTGGATTGCTACCTAAGAAAATTCTCAATGTAATTTTCTTTATTGTGGCATGAATGTTCAGATCCATAAGATTAAAGATAAAAATTCAATTTTGACATAAAAATAGTAATACTTCAAGCATACTAGCCAAGCAATCATGTCTTTTCAAAATAACATGGCCAAAGAAAGATATCTGTAGAAAATCATATAGTCTGGCTATGCTCTATCTTCATCGCATAAAATATTTAAATCATGCACAACCCCGATGACAAGCCAAGCAATTGTTTAATACTTTTGATGTTCTCAAACTTTTTCAATCTTCACGCAATACATGAGCGCGAGCCATGGTCATAGCACTATAGGTGGAATAGAATGGTGGTTGTGAAGAAGACAAAAAGGAGAAGATAGTCTCACATCAACTAGGCATATCAACGCGCTATGGAGTTGTTCATCAATAGATATCAATGTGAGTGAGTAGGAATTGCCATGCAACGGATGCACTAAAGCTATAAGTGTATGAAAGCTTAACAAAATAAACTAAGCGGGTGTACATCCAACTCGCTTGCTCATGAAAACCTAGGGCAATTTGAGGAAACCCGTCATTGAAATATACAAGCCAAGTTCTATAATGAAAAATTCTCACTAGTATATGAAAGTGACAACATAGGAGACTCTTTATCATGAAGATCATGGTGCTACTTTGAATCACAAGTGTGGAAAAAGGATAGTAGCATTGCCCCTTCTCTCTTTTTTTCTCATTTTTTGTTTTTGTTTGTTTGTTTTTGGCCCTCTTTTTTTTGCCTCGTTTTTTTTTTATTTTTTTCGTCCGGAGTCTCATCCCGACTTGTGGGGGAATCATAGTCTCCACCATCCTTTCCTCACTGGAACAATGCTCTAATAATGATGATCATCGGCGCGGGCGAGTGGATAATTGATCGTCATGGGATTCAGGTCGGCAGCGCGTCGCCGATGTCTGACTTGTCGTCGGAGCGCCTGTTGGTGAGCAGCGTCCAGACTACACACCCACAGGTGCACATGTTCCCCGGCGACTAGCCTGGCCAGCGTCCGGGTCCTCCTAGACAAATAGTGCCCCTGGAACGGCAGCAGCCGCTCACTGTACCCTCTGAAATGGACCCCAGCAGTTACTCTCCTTTCAAAGAGATCCCGTGTGTACGTCAGTGTGTGTGCAGATCATGTCCCCACTGTTAAGAGTTACTCTTGATATTTTGCATTTGCACTTTCGTTTTTGGTTTCTGCATGTAGTAGTGCGTGGGTGTGATGCATACGAGCCGGTGGTGTTAGTGAAAGAGATCATGCAGGGCCGCATGAAGCTGGCACTTCCGTGTGACGCGGTGCTGCGTGGAAGTATTGAAGCCAAAGGGCTGCAAACATTATCTAGTCTACTAGACCATAAAGACACGCGTTGTCGCCCCCGTCCATTCTAAAATAATAATAATAAAAATCATAATATGTATACATGAGAAATAGTTGAAACTTCCAAATCATTGATTGAGAAGCCACATGTTTCTGCGCCTGGCATATATATTTTACCAACAAAAAATAGCATCCAATTGAGGAGTGCAATATGTATATAGGGAGAGATCCGAATATGAATAGTTTATTAGTGGGATTAATTATCCACTCACCACATGAAGGAAATAACGGTGGTGCCAGCGACAAGATCGGCGCGGGCGATCGGCGGCGGTGAGGACGGGGACGGGACAGGACAGACCGCCAAACCTAGACATATCTCGACGAAAATGGAGCTTGCACAAGGAGCTTCGAGAGGAGAAAGCTTAAGTATGGCTCGGGGATTCATCGAACACCTCATGTGCATAGGAGGTGAGCTAGAGCACCACAAAGCTCTCCCCTCGCCGGCCAGAAAAACAGGACAATGGAGTGCTCTGCACGCTGGCGAGGGGGTATATATAGGCATCTCATTGGTCCCGGTTCGTGGCTAGAACTGGGACTAAAGGAACCCCTTTGGTCCCGGTTTGAGCCACGAACCGGGACTAATGGTTGTGGGCCAGGAGCGAGGCACATTGGTCCCGGTTCGTATCTGAAAACGGGACCAAAGGGTCCAGACGAACCGGGACCAATGTCCCACGAGGCCCGGCCGGCCCCCTGGCCAGATGAACCGGGACCGTTGCCCCTGTGGGTCCCGGTTTGTGACTGAACCGGGACTAATGGGCTGGCCCGGCCTGGACCAAAGCCCTGTTTTCTACTAGAGTAAGTATGTATGACTATATACGCAATACATCCCTACATTACACTGATGAATTAGAGCTATTGTGTATTGCTCTAGGTTGTGACTGTTATATGACGAATGACGTCCAACACAAATATCCATCGCTGATCCAATGCCTATGGTTTTCTCAAATTGATATTTGCTATGTTACTACTGCTGCTACTGTTACTGTCTTGTTACTGTTGCTACTGTTATTATTATTATCAAAACTATCAAACTATTGTACCCCTAAACACTTTGTTACAGAAATATAATTTTCCATGTGTTGTTGAATTGACAACTCAATTGCTAAGACTCATAAATATTTTTTGCCTCTTGTTGTGTTGAATCAATAAATTTGGGTGAAATACTACCCTCGAAGACTGTCGCGATCCCCTATACTTGTAGGTTATCAAGACCTTTTTCCGACGCTGTTCCCGACGAGCATAGCTCAATTTATTGAGTTTTCTTGACATTTTACCCTATGAAGAATCTGAAGTATACTAGAACCAAGATCGTATGCTTTAAGACGAGGAGATGTAAGGAACTGCCATCTAACACCGCATTTGATTTACCATCTGTTTTAAGTAGGCGGGCTTCGAAGGCCACGTTGGGAATGGCTGCGGCGGCACTTTGCACAGTGCAGCAGGAGGCGTAGAGGCTCCTCCGTAAGCGGCAGGCAGCCGCCAGACAAGGATGACGCGGACCTCCGGCGACGTACCGACAAGGGAGGGATGACAGCACGAAAGACAAGGTGATGCGGCATGGCAGGGCGGCCACGCGTACGAGGTGGTCGTCCGGTATAGGGTTTAGTTTTTTAGTTAAACAATTGAAATATGAACCATTTTATATAAATTATCTTCGAATTTTAATGAAATTCATCGTGTTCACATGAAATATGTCCGATTGGTTAAAATGCGGATTAAAATATATGCGGCTATAGTTGAATGACTGTCTTCTGCATTCATGTCCGCGGACTGGTCCCTTCATCCTCAAATGAAGATGCGGAAAAGAATTTAGGGGTGCCATCGGAGATGTCCCGAGCCTTCGCTAGTGGCCGGCAGGTTGCTGTGGAACACGATAATTTGTGAAACTGCTGTTTAGTGTGGTGTGAAAACTTATGAGTCCGTCCATACGACGGTAAAAGTGTATGTTTGGAGTCAATGCAAAGTGGACCCACATGACATGAGGAGGCATCACTTGTCCCTGTCCCGTCGGATGAGGCCGCCGGACATGGGTGATCCTGGCGGCAGCTCCTTGTCCCGGCCACACGGCAAGCAGGAGCTGCAGCCGGAGGTGGTTCTCTACACGGCGTCAGCTTCAGCGTCGCGCCACAGAACGCGCACCTCCGCCGACCTCTACGCCTTGTGCGCCCTGCTGCGCAGCTACGGCCTGGCCGTGGACGTGCGCGACGTGTCCAGGAGCAAAGCGCACCGCTGTGAGCTCAAGTCGTTGCTTGCGGCTCGGGGCTGCGCCTTCTCCCTCCCGCAGCTCCTCGTGGGCGGCCGGCTCGTTGGCGGCCCTGAGGATGTTAGGAAGCTGCACCAGGCCGGCGGGCTGCGGCAACTCCTGGACGCCGCCCCAAGGCCGAGTCCGGCCTTCGTCTGCCAAGCCTGTAAGAGGGTCGGCTCCGAGCCGTGCCCAAAGTGCAGCGAGTCCCGCAACAAGATGCTGGATCACGGCATTGTTGAGGAGGAGGAGGAGAGGGTTGTCTATTTTTATCCAACCCAAGGTGACGCTTCGCTTCTCTCCTTCCTATCCCTCTACTACAAAAAGAAATGAAAAACCCCGAGATTGAACTAAATCTGTTAGAGGTGGAGCAGTCCTTTTTTAGCCTTTTTTAGCGGTTTCCTTTTCTTGTCTATGTTTGTATTACATGCAACATAACTCGTGGAGCTGATTTCTTCTATTAGTTTGTATTACATGCAACATCTGCTTGTGTAAACTAAATCGTTCTTTCTTGTCTATGTTTCTTTTCAGATGTTTCAGTGGGAGGTAGAGGCAGAGACATGGATACGAGTTTCAGTGTTTCTCTAGGCGCCATGAGACCCCTTCTTAAGAAGCTTGACATGATGCTAGGTCCTCATGGATGCAAGCTGACCAAGGGGGTCAATGATAGGTCGCAGCTCCTCAAAGATGATCTTGAAGAAATAGCCACATACCTTGAAGATCTGTTAGAGGTGGAGGACCCTCCCCTGGCGGCCAAGTGCTGGATGAAAGAGGCACATGAGTTATCTTATGACATCCTAGATTGTATTGACAACTTTGTGCCCCCTGATCAGTCTTTTGGCTACAAATTTGACCACAACATGACTCATGTTAAAATTCCCAAGAGGCTCAAGTGGCAGAAACAAATTGAATATGCAGCTCCAGATGCGTTAGGACATGTTATCTCCAAGAACACTCGTGTTGATGTCATTCGTGCTCCTAGGAAGCTCAAGTGGTACCAACAGATGGTTGAAAAGGTATCAGAATTCAGAATTTATGCCCGAGAGGCGATCCGACGGTACGAGAGATACCAGGTCCATTGTTGTAGCACCTTGGCGGCACGTAGATTATCAGCCATTGGGCCTATAGTGCCAATGCCGCCACTGCCTTGTGAGAAAACTTGTTTCGTCCTAGTAATTGATGGTCGGGTGAGCAAGTTTATTAACTCGATGGCTAACGACGCGGATCAGCAGCTCAAGGTGGTGTCTATTCATGAATTTGGATGTCTTGGTAAAACAATGGTTGCCAGAGTGTTGTACAATAAAATTGGGAGACAATTTCATTGCCGGGCTTTCATCCGGGTGTCCAAAAAGCCTAATATGAAGAGGCTTTTCTGTGACATCCTGTCACAAATCCAGCGGAAGCAGCCCCAAGCAAGCCAAGCCGCTTCTGATGAACTACGCATTACTGCTGAAAATATCAGGAATTATCTACATGGCAAAGGTACTTATTTTCCACAGTCAAATAGTATGTACTTATTTTCCACATCATCCAGAACCGCATGTACATGTTGCTCTTTTGTTTTTCACAAAAAAAGGCATGATGATATTAGTCAATTTCTGAAAAGATGTTTTTCAGACAAGGTTTACAGTGAGCTAGAAAAGCTTCAGTACATGCGTGTCGAGTCAACGGACATTAGTTTTACACTTCAAGTCAGCACCAACATTTAACTTCAGGTTAATATTATAAGTCCTGGACATGTATGGGCTAAAACTAAATTCTTTTCTAGCGTATCCTACAATAACCTCTTTTCTAGCGTGTTTTTGCCGTTTGCATGACAGATAAATGTGACATCCATGCATTCTTGACATGCAGGTATCTGATTATTGTTGATGATTTGTGGGATACATCAGCATGGGATGTTATTAATCAGCTTTTTCCCAAGTGTAGTCAAGGAAGCAGAATAATAACAACTACGCAGATTGAAGATATTGCATTGGCATGTTGCCGCGATGACCCAGAACAAGTTTTTGAGATGAAACCTTTGGATGATGATCACTCCAGGAAGCTATTCTTTGGCAGGCTTTTTGGTTCTGAAAGTGACTGTCCTGAAGAGTTAAAACAAGTTTCAAGCCAAATTGTAGAAACATGTGGTGGTTTGCCGCTAGCCACCATCAGTATATGAAGTCTTTTAGCAAACCAGCCTTCTGTATCAGTGGATTTATTGAAACACATACATGATTCGTTAGTGTCTTGTTTGTTATCAAATTCAACTTCAGAAAGAACGAGACAAGTACTGCACCTCAGCTACAACAGCCTTCCTCATTACCTCAAGACATGCTTGCTGCAACTTGGTATGTATCCGGAGGGCTCCATAATCTTCAAACATGACCTGGTGAAGCAATGGGTGGCTGAAAGGTTTATTTCTACAAGTGAAGGGCAAGACACAAAGGAAGTTGCAGGGATGTATTTCGATGAGCTTGTTGATAGAAGATTCATCCAGTCCATGTATATGAACTTCAACAATGAGGTGGTGTCCTGCACAGTGCATGACGTGGTACATGATCTTATTGCACACAAGTCTGCAGAAGAGAATTTCGTCGTGGTAGTAGATTACAATCAAAAGAATTTGGCACTTTCTCATATGGTCCATCGACTGTCTCTCCAACTTGGTGATGCAAAAAATGCCAATACACCAGCAAACATCAGAAAGTCACAAGTACGGTCACTTGGAATTTTTGGAGCATCGGAGTGTATGCCTTGTATTGGAGATTTCAAGCTTATTCGTGTTCTAAACCTTCAATTGTCTGGCCATCATCATGGTGACCAAGACCAGGCCATCGACCTCACTGGGATATCAGAATTGTTCCATTTGACATATTTGAAGATTGCTTGTGATGTCTGCATAAAACTGCCAAGCCATATGAGAGGGCTTCAATGTCTGGAAACACTGGATGTCAAGGATACAACAAGAGGCACTCATGTTCCATGGGATATTATATATCTCCCACACTTGTTGCACCTCAGTCTTCCAGCTCACTCAAATCTGCTGGATTGGTCCGTCAATCCACCTGGGAGCCTTGGCATGTTGAGCCACCTACATGATATTTATATTTCTACGCCGCCTTCTTCCGATTACTACCATCTGGAGAGAAGCATGGAAGCTCTGGATTCTTTAATATCTGAACATGGCAGCCTGAAAACTATACAAGTGGTGGCTCACAGATCCTTGGTTGGGTGTGGTGACGCTTCAAAAGCCAGAGTTGGCTGGTATTTCGTCAAACCTCCCCACCATCTCCGGAGATTTGAGCTCTCACCACACAAACCCGTCGTATTTTGCCATCTGGATGTGTGGATGAAACAACTTGGCAACCTATGCATTCTGAAGATTGCAGTGGATGGACTGTCAGTAAATGATGTTCGTATTCTTAGAGGGTTGCGTTGCCTCACTGCTCTGTCGTTGTGTGTGGAGAAGTCGCCTGATATTAAGATAATCTTTGGCACGGCTGCTGGATTCACAACTCTCAAGTACTTGAAGCTGAGGTTCCTGAGTGAAATAGCTTGGCTAAGATTTGAGATGGACGCAATGCCTAATCTCCGGAAGCTCAGGCTTGTTTTTGACGCCATCCCCCAAATGGACCAACGACTTGAACTTTTTTCGGAGTCTGAGCAGTGGAAACAATATCGACATGGTACTGCATTAATCAGCATCGAGCATATAACAGGCCTTACAGAGGTCTCCGCAAAATTTGTGGGTGCAGCTGCTGATCTAGAGTATGTATCGAGGATCGGTGTAGTTAGCAATCATCCGGGCAATAGTTATTCACTTCATGCTAAATGATTGTTGTTTCTGTTGTAACTCTTCAGTTATTCACTCTAAATGGTTGTTGTAATCAGGATATCATCAAGGTCACCGGAGTCGTCTTCGCTTCTGCATCCCCCAGGTATGCTTTTCAGTCAACTGGAGTTGTAATAGAGACGTTTCGTCATCAGGTGATAAATTACTCGTAGAAATTAGCAAAACGATCGATGAACTGTTGATTTTTGTCACGTGCAGATGGTGGAGAGCAGCATGATCTGGTCTCGTGGAGCAATACCATTGGTGTGATAGGTCGTGACCTCTTCATCTATTGCCTTCACCGCCTCTCCAGGTGGGAATATGGCGCCATCGCATCCCTCAACCATGATTTCAATTCAGTGGTTCGCAACGGGGACATCTACCGCCTGCGTCGCATGAACGGGGTCGCAGAGCACTGGATCTACCTCTCAGCTTGCAGTAATAATCCTCCGGAGTGGGAGGCTTATGACCCGTCCACTGGGCGCTGGATCCAACTTCCCAAGATGCCACCGGCTGAAAGCATATTCATCTGGGAGTCGCTTGCTGTAGGAACAGAGCTGCTGGTGTTTGGGGACAGAGGAAGGGTTGCCTTGAGATATAACATCCTTACCAATTCATGGACATGGCTGGCTGATGCGATGAACACCCCACGGATCGCGTTTGGGTCAGCGAGTGTTGGTGAAAAGGCGTATGTTGCGGGAGGCGTTGATTCTTCTATTAAAATATTGAGCTCCGTAGAGATGTATGACTCGGAGACACATACCTGGACACCCCTTCCCAGCTTGAATAGGGCTAGGTTCAGATGCTCTGGAGCGTTCATGGATGGCAAGTTCTATGTGATCGGTGGTCTTACCAGTAGCAACGAGGTATTGACATGCGGTGAGGAGTATGACTTGAACCGGCGGTCATGGAGGGTCATCCACAACATGTCTCAGGGGCTCAACCAGACATTTTGGGGAGCTCTTCCGCTCATTGCAGTTGTGAAGAATGAGCTTTATGGCGCTGATTACAGTAAGAATAATGATTTGAGGCAGTATGATAAGATGGACAACAAGTGGATAACTCTTGGAAAATTGCCTGTACAGTCTAAGAAAGAGGGCAAGGACATGGGTTTCCGAGCGTGTGATGACCGGCTGATTGTTATTGGGCCTCCAAACAATTCTACTGATGAAAACGTGGTTGAGCTTCATTCATGGAACCCGGATGGGCAACCACCTGTGTGGAGTTTGTTTGCAACACGGCCATACAGGGAGGGCTGGATTCAGTCAACATGCGCCATGATGGGTTGCTGACTCAGTCAACTGAAGAACGACTGGCTGCATGCATATGTCCATGGTATGATCTTTTCCACCCTATATTTTGTAGTACGTCTTTATTCAATTTGCTCCATGATATTCTTCTGTACAACTCTGCTATCAGCTTCTGAGTTGGTAATGATATGCTTGATGGCCCTGGTTACGAAATATTACTTTTTATGTGCTACTCCCTCCATTCCTAAATACTTGTCTTTTTAGAGATTTCAACAAGTGACTACATACGGCACAAAATGAATGAATCTACACTTTAAAATATGTCTACATACATCCATATGTTGAGTCCATTTGAAATGCATAGAAAGACAAGTATTTGGAAACGGAGGGAGTATTTTTTTACTGTTTTATTAGTCTTCATTGTCAACTTGGGATGGTTAATTTGTGGGATTGTTTGCCTGACACCATATTTCTGTTCATATTTCCTTGCAGTGGCTGTCTGTGCCTCGTTCTGTAGTCTTATTTTCCTGGGACCGCTGATGCTACAAAAGAGTTCGGGAGGACAAGCATCCAGATTTTTTAGTTGCTAGCTGTTACTTTTGTAGCACTTTGTGTTACAAAATTGTTTCCACATTTTTAGTTGCTAGCTATTAATTTTGTTGCAATTTGTATTTCGAATGAATTCATCTTCATCGCGCAACTTAAACTGTACTTTATCTGTTTACTCTCGGTTACTTTTGAACATCAACTTGAGTCTCTAGCTTCCCCTGTTTTTTCTGTTCAACAAGGTCAAACTCTGAATAAAAAAAACAATTTGGAAAGAAGCATATGCATCATTGCCTGTAGACTTGGATGAATATGTTCAAATATCTTCTCGAAAGGGTAGCGCGAGTTTCAACTTACACGCCATTGCAATGTTGATTGGCCCGGATTCATGGTTCATGATCTGGCTCTTCCAGCGCATGCCTTCAGTGGTGTGTTGTATCTTCACTAACATCTCCAACGTGCCCCTGAAGATCACACCTGCGACATCCGCTCCAGACTCATTCTAAAGATAATAACTAGCAACTTGAAACCCTGATGTTTCTTCAGGTCATTTCTCTTAAATCACTTCAATCATGTCTTCTCTACTGATGAGGTAACGAAAATAACCAAAGATATGCCAAGGTCTTTCTGTATTGTTTAACTGCACCTGTCATGATGTTTTCCGTTCCCGCTGCATTTACATGCATGCATTTGGTTGTTATGAGAACGTTAAGGTTAGGTAATTAGCTGTTTCCTTACTATTGCTCAACTTCTTCAAAGATCTCAGACAAGACCTGCCACTACATTGTCACCACTTCAGTAGGCCATCCTGTTCAGACTTCATCGCAAATCTTCAGGATGTTTGTATACACGAGGCAACATCAACTATGTCGCTGGGATAGTGCCATTATCGATTTTGTGGTCTATACTCAGTTAGCTGCATTTCTTGTGAGTTGTGACAAAAACACATTGTGATGGTGCACAAGATGATATTCAGTCAACTGTTCTGAGAGGGCATGTACTCATGGTTTGATCTATACCATATTAATGAACGCTAACAGTCTAAAATAAATGTGTTTCTTTCCATTTATTTACTTTTCTTCAGAGTTTGAACAACCTTCAGCTGAACAGAAGAAAAGACCGAACTTGTTGTTTTTTCCTGCTCAAAAAATAACTCGTAAATAAGGTCCTGTGGTACTTGTCCGTATCTACTTGATATAGATACAGACTACGGTGTCATCCCATTCAAGAGATCGATTCGAGTGGAGTCATTGTGGCTTGGTCTGTAAGTGTTGGACCTGTAGCTACCTAGGGTTCCTGATGTCTTTGATTCGGTGCCGTATGGGGCAAATATCGAGCATCTACTATCACAGTCTACCGTGTATTCTCCTTGCAAGAAAAAAGAGAGAGGATAGATAGCAGCCGCTGTTAGAATGAGGAGGCAGCATCTTCGTCTGTACCTGAAGCTACAGGCAAGTATTGAGAGTTGAGAAAACAGAGCAAAAGCAGAGGAAGCGAGCCAGAGGTATCTATATGTATCAGTTCTGATTGTCCCTAGGTGCTTCACGGCTTGCTGATAATTGCAGGCTGGAGCATTGAGTTTGCAATGCAGGCCCTTGGCTCAAAAGACAGCCAAAGTTAACAGCATTATCATCAACGGATCTCCCGTAGGTAGGCAGGCTTCACAACTCACGTACTGTACATAACAAGATGGCACACAGATAATAACGAATTACAACTGTCTTAAATTCTTCCAATTCTATCTTAGTGATGTAGCTAGTAGAACTGAGGTGAAGTTAGGAAGTAATATTCTTGAGGTAAATAAATATATTGAGGTGATATTCAGAAGCCGGTGGATATAGTGTTTTTATAGCTAGAGGAGAAGCCTGGCAGTGTGCCTTGGGTTGGAGAATCAAAGCTGGGAAATTTTGATTCTGGGACCTGGGATGAGGAAGAAGATAGTTGAGGTGTGGAGTTTACTGGAGATGTTAGAAATTTGATGGTTGTTGTAGTTGCTCCAGTTTGGACTGTAATGAACCTGTAATATACATTGTGGTATCCGTTTCTAACAGTTGATTGGATTGGATCCTCAGGTGTTGCTGGGTGTACTATACACTAGACAGACTGCTACGGCCATGGATTCTGTCTCCTGAAGACTTTTGCTTCTAGTACGTGAGTTGTTTGTGTTGGTATGCATGTCAATTTCGTGGGCTTTTTGCCGTAACAAAGTCCCTGTCAACTATGAACTGACAATGGTCCTACATTCAGTTACAGGATCAACTATGAACTGACAATGTTTCTTTTCTTTTTGCTTCCCTTTTGGTTTCCGATTGAATGAAACTACTGCACAACCGATCTGTGATCATATCCTGTATAAATCGACAACTTTTTATCCCTATTTCTGAACTAGAAATTGGCACATCACGTGGAGGTGGGAAAAAAAATGCGGACTCGTCAGCTCCAGCGACTCCATCATATGGACGGAGGGAGACTAAAATTGCAAGAAACCCCACCTGAATCGAGAGCATCAGGAACCCTAGCTAGGTAGCTACAGATCGAGATCGAACACTTACAGAGCCGCGGTGAGCGTGTCCACTCGACCTCAGGGACAGAAATACATTCGCTCGCCGCCTCCCCGGGCTCCGGCATCTTGATCTCTCGACTCCTCTGCTACTGAGAGATGCCCGCGTCGCAGTGCCGCGTGGCTGATCGGACGGTCACCTAAATTCGGCCGCCCAGCTAACAATAAGAAATTCGATTGTGATTTTTCTTTTTTGCAACATTCGGCGGCGATTGATTTTTACTCCTTTTTTCCCCAAGAAAAACTTCAAATGCTATACTTTGAAACAAAACATTGGCATGTGATGCAGTTTTACAGACTATAATGTGACAGATTTACATATACTCATACGCAAAAATGTGTTGCCGACGAGCTGCACGTCGATGTATTTCAGTCGGAGCAGGTGAATGGCTTGCTTCTTACGGAACCTGAACAATCTTCAACAGAGCAGATAGCAAGAGTGAACTTGTTGTTTTCCCTGCTGAACAATCTTCAACAGTGCGTTTCATCGCCTCAGCTTTTCCCTTTGTACTTATCATGTACCAAAAGTTCATAACAGTTGGCTAGCCTTTCAAGCTTCTTGAAGAAGAACAGGCTCACTCTTTGCGACATGTCGAAGGCTGTTCCAACTCCACGGAGGTCAGACGATCCAACCAAACTGAAAAGAATACACCAGTTTCACACTGCATCTCTAAATATGAGCAATTAACCACGCTCGGGTAAGATCGATCGAGATCATGCCTGTCGTTTATACATCATTGCGGTCTTCTGCGTGCATATCATGAGGCCTCTGGTGCACTGCTTGCTGGTACCAAGAGAGAAGGCACGAATGAGTTCAAGAGAAAGTGCCTGAAGAAACATCTCAAGGCTTCTTGAGTTGCTAACTGTTGTTTTTGTTATAATTTTGGTGTGCATTTGGAGTTTTGATGCCTTCTTGAGGAGAGACTGAGAGAGAAAAGAGAGAAGGAGAGAAATGGGAGGAAATTGGGGCCTAATTGCTTTCTTTCTGCTGAGCATCCTGTAGTAGCTTTTGTTTAACTCGGATCAAACTAAATCCTTTTGCATCCACAAGGAAGGAAACAGAACAGTATGTTTCAAGCTACTAGTAGCAGTACTGTTTTGCATCTATCTATCTATACTTTATTATAAAGCAAAATTTGGTTGATGGAACAAGAAATAGTATTACTGTCATGAATGCTTTGTTGATATATTCCACATGCTTCTGGCTTCAGACGATAACCCAACTACTGATATGCATCTGCATGTTATGTCCCTGTTGTTGTTCTGTTCTTTGTTACTGGGTGTGCCGGCGTTGTCGCACCGTGCATGAGCAGCAGTAGCCGCCGCTGAAGTAGGTGTGAGCAGATTGAACAAGGGACATACAGACGGGGCTGCTACACACACTAACCAAGTACAGTAATAGCTATCAAGATGACCACAGGAGACCGAATCCTGCCGTCGACGGGTTGCGCGAAATAATCAGTACACCTGATGTCAGTAATCGAGTTCAAGTTGAGTTACATAATTTGTCTCTGTCATACGTAGCACGTTTTGCCGTCCCCTGATTTGGATTGTTCATACACCTATTTTTTTCTTGATATAAAGCACAGAGAAACCTGAGGATGTAGAGATATGTAGCTCACGCTCACTAGATCACGTCACAGAGAAAACCTGAAATCTGAAGCTACAGGCAAGTATTCAGAGTAGAGAAAACAACCCAAAAGCAGGGGAAAGCTAGCCACGAGGAAGCACAATTGCAGCCTGCATCTACATGTATCAGTTGTGATTGTCCCTAGGTGCTTCACGGCTCGCTGATAATTGCAGGCTGGCGCATTGGGTTTGCAATCCAGGCCCTTGTCCCAAAAGGCAGACAAAATTATCATCAAGGGATCTTCCGTAAGTAAGCTTCACAACTCAATTACTTGAGAAGATGGCACACAGATAATAACAAAGTCCAGCTATCTTAGATTCTTCCAATGCTATCTTAGTGCTGTAGCTAGTAGAGCTGAGGTGAAGTTAGGAAGTAGTAATATGTTTGAGTTAATATAAATTTATTCGATCAGGTGATAATAGGAAGCCGATGGATATAGTTTTTTTTATAGCTAGACTAGATGGAGTATGTGGCTAGGCTGGGGATTCCGGCTTTTGATGTTAGGTTTAGGTGAGTGGTCTGGGTAGTGGCCCAGCTAGCACCCCTTCATCATATGGATAGGAGTACCGGCATATGTTGCCTAGTTGGTGGATTCCGGCTTATTGTTGTAACACTTTGTAAGGTCCTCGAGAATAATCAATAAAGTGGCAGTATGCATCTACCAGATGCAGAGGCCGGGGGTCATCCTCCTTTTCTACAAAAAAAAGAGGAGAAGTCTGGCGCCTTGGGGTGTAGAATCAAATTAAGATGGGAAATTTTGATTATGAGACTATTGGGGGTGAATAGGGTGGGTTTGGTAATGAGGATGAAGATGGCCTAAATGTAGTTTTGGGGAGCAGTAGACGTAATTATGTTTTGCTGGTAGAACTGTAGAAGTATGCCCAAATATAGTTTTGTAGTGCTACTGGAACTGTTACCAGGATATGTGTGGGATGTGGTTAAGTGCACACTGAATAGGTCTCTCCTGTTTGTTTTTTTAGTTTTTTGTTTTTTTTACGATGTATGTAGTTCGGTTGTGAACTTTATTAATGAAGATGTTACATATTTGATGGTTGTTGGAGTAGTTGCTCGATCTAGTTTGGACGGTAAGGATTCCGTAATACATTTTGCGATTCGATTTGTAATGATGGATTGGATCGTCAGGTGGTGCTGTGAGGCTGTGAGTACTGAGCAGGCAAGTTCGGACGGCCATCCAAATTCGCCTGCGGTTAGAGCCTTTTTTCAAGTGACTGACTCTGCTCTAGCAAATCTTGTTTTTCTGTGTACGCACAGATGTATTATGGCCACTACTAAGCGTTTGGCGTGCCGGCCCAAAGTTTCGGCCGGTCGCGCCCCATCCATTCCTCCTACGCGTGTAGGTCTCCATACCGTACTCCTCCCAGTCGCCGCCGCTGCCGCTGTCCCCTGGGCGGCACGCCGAACCAACCTCCTTGTACATTAACCAAATGATTTTGTTAGTGAAAATGGTCTGAGCAGTAACATGGCAAGTTTTAAAAATGAGATGGAAGGAGTGGCAGTTGAAGAGAAGCAACATGTGGAAGATGGCACACACGGAATTTACACAAGCCAGCTGTCTAAGAAACTTCTGATGCTCTCATAGTGGCGTAGTAGGACCAAGGTGAAGTTAGGAAGAAGCAGTAATATTCTTGAGGGAAATAAACACTTCTTTTTCGGTACAACCCCCCTGGACACATCGACGGCTTAGATTAGAAGATAACCCTTCGGTACAATAAGTGAGGAGGGGCAGGATGGGAATTTGGGGCGGGGCGCGGACGAACGGCATGCTGTACGGCATACGTGGCGGTGTACGCCCGCGCGAGGGGCGTCCCACGTGTACTTAGTCCACCACCGTCGTCCCCCGCATTAACCCGGCGCGGATTGCGGTGGCCATTTACGCTGCACAGCGCCCCATCGAATTGCCGCAGTGTGAAGTCCTATCGCCGGCGTCGGTCCGCGCGCGTCGTACGCCGCGCAGTGCCCAGTCGAATCACCGCAGGGGGAGTCAAATCGCCGGCGTCGATCCGCGCGCGGCGTCGATTCCCACACGGGCGCCTGCACTCGCCGCCCGTCCACGCCACCGCTTTGACCGCCTGCGCACGCCGCCCCCTCGCCTGCCGGCATTAATCGCCGGCACCCACCCCGCGCCCCTCCCCGCGCCCTATAAAAGCCAGGCCCCTTCTCAAGTTAAATTGACTGAGCAGGTGTCTTTGAAGTACTATATGACTAATGTTTTCTATATTTTTGTTCTTTGTTTCCTAGGTAACTTGGATATAAAGGGAGACCGATCAGCTTACATGGTCAATGCATCAACCAATTGGTGTTTATAGTCAAGTCGTGATCTCATTCACAGCTCTTTGAAGTGTATCTTTCTCATTGCTTGCGGTTTTTGCAATTCAGCGTGTTTTGCGGGGGAATTCAGCGCGTTTGTTATAAGCTCCATCAACATGCAGGAATAAGTAAATGGTTTCACATATACCCGATCTGTTGTGGGTATGTGTGATTGGATTGGATTAGTGTGTGATTGTAGAGCAAGCAGCACTGGATTGCTTGCTTTCTCCAGCTTTGGTGTGGTGTTCATGATCAAGCTGGCGGACTTTGTGTTGTTATGTAATAAAAGGGTTGTTTGTGCCCAGCCGTCCAACCTTGTGTGTTGTGTGTGTGTGTGTGTGTGATGAATCATACATAAACTGAGTCTGATTTGTGTTTAGTTGATGGACCAAGAAATGCTATACTGTCATGAGTGATTTGTTAATACGGTACTCCAATTTGCAATTGTGCTGAGGAGTTTGAGTGGATAATCTATCTTGTGGTGCTGCCATCTTAGTAGTAGTATTATATCCTGCATGTTTCCTGTCATTTCGGCCGATCACTAACATGTTGCTTTCTGAAATAGCAACATGTCCTGTCCCTTGCTGCTCTCCGTTCCTTGGTGGCTGCGCTTGCATTGTCGCACGCATCAGTAGCAATAACCGCCACTGCATATTGATCAAGTAAGTAGTATCACGATGACTAGTAACTTGAAAAGACGAATTCGGTTATTGAATTTAACTTGAGAAGACGAATTCGGTTATCAAATTCAAGTTTAAGTTGAATTCGGTTACTGAATTTGTCAGTGCCAAACGTAGTGCGTTTTGCCGTCAGTCACCTTGGGGGTAGTATCTCAGGTCCAAGCTTGCTTGTTGGGCGCTGAAGATACCCCTGTGCTGAAGAAAGAAGGCAAAAGAAAAAATAATTGCACATCAAATATCTTGATAAATATAGATAGACACACATATGTAGCTCACTGGCAAAATAACCACGTTAGATGAGTTGAACTGGCGATGTATGGATTAGAGATCAGAGTAACCTTGGTGGCCGTCCCTTGAGCAGACTGCCGAAATACCATCACCTCTTGTCCCGCCCGCAGAACCATCCATCCTCCTCTGTTGATTCGGAGCAGACAAGGCATCCTTCCTGTGGCTTGTGTTTGCATCAAGGGAAAAAAATAGCGTGCAATACAAAATACCATCACCTCTTAAATTATGCTATTAGCATGCTATAGCGTGCCACTAACAAGAATTGTACACTGGTATATGTAGCGAGACAATTCTCTGCACGCTATAGCGTGCTATTAGCGGCGCTATAGCGCACTATTTTTTTCAATGGTTTTCATATCTAGTAGACAGACCTCAAAAATACGATTTTTGATATATCTAGTCCTCGGCACACACACTAATGCTAATCGGCCACAGAGAACAGAACAGAAATCAGACAGACCTCAAAAACCCATAGCAGTCTGTCTGGTACACCCAGCACCTGAGAGTCCAACAGTAGCGCATCAGAAATTGATAGCACAGCGTCCAAAGGCTCAAAAAAAGACAGAGCAGATGTCGAAGCAACAACTACTTAAAAATTCTTCTTTTGTTTGCTGACATGGTTGCTGAGGGCAAATTGACCGCAGCAATGCTCAAAATTAACAATTTGATAAGGGAAAAAATCCGCAGGAGCAACCCCAATGCATGATCAATTCTAGTATGCGGCTTGCCCGTGGAGTACAGTAGCACAACTTCAAATGTGGTTGCGAAGGAAGAATTTCAGAAGTGTATGTGCTGTGCAGTGCGGCTGAAGCTGAGGTTCAGTCGTGCTTCCTGTGCTCTGTTTCTTAAAGCTCGGTTAAAAAAAGTGCTGCACACCGATGGCATATATACGTAGTTGAGCTGCTGCTGCTGCTGCTTTTAATTTATCATGTCTGTCTCTTTTGCCCAGGGCCTGGATTGCAAACTCGATGCTCCAGCGACTTCATCTTTGTCAGGACCTCGACTCGACTCGCCGGGGTTATCAGCAAGCCGTGGAGGCAGTGGCTGGACAAAGATGGACCAGAGCTGATACATACACATAGTTGATACATACTGCAATTGTGCTTTCCTGTAGCTAGCTTCCTCTTGATTTGCTCTGCTTTTTCAACTCTTAAGTAATAGTACTTGCCTGTCACTTCCTCAGCTTTTGCTCTGTTTTCTCAACTCTGAATAATTGGTTTCAGGCTCAGGTCGACTCAACTTGGGGCCTGACAGACAATCTTCCTCCTTCCGACCACGGGATCAACATTACTGGAGGCTGCTAGCTATCCAGTAAGAGCTCGGATGGAGACACTCATCTATCCTTGCTTTTATTTTTAGACTGTTATATTTGTGGTTATATTTAGCATGGACAAATCCACTAGACTGTTAAATTTTTAGATATGGCCGTCCGATCATCTATCTTCGCTTTTATTTTTAGACGTGGGGTTGACACGCGTGGGTGTCTCTGAAGCAGACGATTCCAGATACGGAGATGCCTGCCGGCCAGGGAGGCGGCGAGCGAATCCTTTAGGGGTACGGTGGAGATGTTAGTGAAGATACAATCCATCACTAAGACATGAGATGAATGAGCCCAAACAATGCATCATGAATCTGGGCCATTCAACCCTGAGCCTCTATGCAGAAGACATGATCCTTGTTGCTCTCCAGACTTAGAGCATCTCCAGCCGTTGAGCCCCCCAGGAGGCATTTTTCTCGCCGCTTGGGGGACTGCCAGCGAGATGTTTGACTTGAAGATGAAAAAATCTCCAACCCGTTTTCACCCCCAAGCGAGGCTGTCGTCCTCGCCGCGCCTGCCCCTAGCGCCTGCTTGTTAGCGACCAACCGTACACTCTTCACGGGATGGGCCATTGGTTGCGCCTATTGGGCATGGGCTGACGGGAAGGCTACGAACGACTCGGCTTAAATCAGGACGGCTTTGGCCTTGTCTGCTTCTGTCTTCCTCTTCCTTTGTTCGTGTTCCTCCTCCTTGTAATGGCTAGAGCTTGAGGAATCCATTGCTGTAATCTCCATTGGTTAGGAATAGAGAGTGTGTTGCTAACAATTGGTATTCAGAGCCATAGATCCTTAGCCACGGAATTCTGCTGTACAAAATTTTTCCCAAAAATTTCCCCAACTCCTCCAAATTCGAACCAAACAAATTTCCTGGATCAGAGAGCTTCGATCCAGCCTGTTCAACCATGCTACGCGGATCAGCTTCGGCGGCCAGCCGAGATCGTGTGTTCGCGTTGGCGGAGGACCACCAGCAGCGCTACTGGTGTCCGAGTGGGCGGACCAGAGCAACAAGCGTCGCGCCGAGTTCGCCGCCCGTATTCCGGCCATCGCGGCAGGTGTCGGCGGCCGTCGCAGAAGCCTCGATCTTGCTCCGACAACCACGACTGCGAGCCTCATCTCCGAGAGGGCCACGTCCATGCAGATGTCAGCGGCGGCTCGTTCCATCCCCACATCAGCGGGAGCAGCGTTCGCCTCGCACGACTCTAACTTTGCTCGTGTGGTTCCCATCACCTGCTCGACGGAATGCCGAGGAAGAGGTAACGGTGCAACAAGGGCCACAGCAGCGCCATCGGCATCGACAACCACATCGACCCCAACTGCGTCTGTCGCAGACGAGGACGCCTCCTTGTACCCGCAGCCATCCACCATGGTTGACGCGCTCTCCTCCGACTTCGCCTCTGTTCCTGATGCATCCATGGTGGCCTCTGCTCAGAGATCGGCATCAGCAGGAAGAAGCGGCACCGCGCCAGGGCATTGAAAATACAGTCGCCAATGTTCTCGCTGCCTGGACGCCCACCAAGTGTTCGACGCGATGTCCAAGCTGCGACTCATCCAAAGAGTCGATGTTCACCTCATCCGCAGAACCACCTTCATCCATGACCAATGTCGACGTTATTCCTGAGCTAGCTACACCAGTGGAAAACGATGAGGCCATCGATGTTGCCATCATTGATGTCACTGCACCTGAGCCTATCAACCGCACAACAGGAGGTCTTGACCACAACACCGAAGATGATGCCATGATGCTATGCCTGGACCCTTGGAGTATGCCTATGGTGGTGTCATCTTCCTATGCGTCGAGCGTTGCAGCGGCCGAGGCTGCCCTGGCTGTGTGTGATGTGTCCCCTAACCATGGCAACATCAGCATCACCCAAGAGCAAGCAGAACAAACGAGTAATCCTGACCATGTGAGAAATTCTCTACTGATGAATTCAGGGTTCAAATTTTACCTAGTGCAGTTACTGTTCCAATATGATTACGGACATGAAGCTTGGCCTGCTTGCCATGTTCTTGACACTGGCTGCATGATGTTTGTTACTCATAAGGGGAATGACTTTGAACAAGAATGCAAGACACTTGCTAGATGCTTCCCCACTATTCCAGATGTTTCCTGGGTGGATAGACTTTCATTCCCATTACTTAAGTCTGTTGTCAAGTTAGAAAATCTCATTGAGCAGTTGCAGAAGTATTTCATTTTCCAGGTAAAACTGAAGCCATGGCCTGCCTGTGAGCAACCCTTGTTTATTGTGACATGTGCAAGTGTGGTTTCTAATACTGATAACAACCTTGTCCTGCTTCAAAGAAAAAAAGGAGGAGCAACCAATATGCAATTTCATACACCAATTAGCCACAACCTGCTCCAGTGGAACAATTACACACATCATGATCTGGACTATTTTCTGTGGGCAATTGCATGGTCGTTAGTGGACTCGTTTTGTGTTAGCTCATGTTTTGAAGGAAGTGGAATTGTCACTAGGAGGGAGCTGAGCTGGAATTATCATTGTTGTTCTGAGCCTATACAGTGGGAGATTGCATGGTTTTATCCCTTGGAGTATTTTGCTAGTGACAGAGAATTTGTTCAGCCATTATTTACGAATTTAGTGCAGTCTTGCATTTTTGGAGAGGTTTCCTTCCCTGAGTTAAAACAAATACAGTGGAGAACTGCTCGTGTGACTTCGAAAGAATTGTTGTTTTTCCATATGGGTGAAGAGATCCTTCCAGCCATCTCCATTGTCATCAGTTATGGACCTGTTGCTGTTTTGGCTTGGTACGTATTGGATACAGAATTCGTGAGTGCAGATGCATATTTTGCGGAACTCCGCAAGGTACAGTGCATAGGTGTATGCGTTTCTCCTGGTGATGTTACATCAACTTTACAAATATGGCAAGGTCATATATAGGTTAATATGGTGCTGGAGTTTGATGGATTCCAAGTAACTCTGTTAGCTGCTTACATTACCTTGGTCTGCCGAGCTATGTTGGCCGCTCACGTCAAAGGTGCTTTGAGTATTTAAGGGAAAGAATCTGGGAAATTTTAAAGGGGTGGAAGATCAAACTGTTGTTATCCGATTATAAAATATTTGGTGAACAGTTAGGGCAGGGGTGCCCTCCGCCGCCGCCGCCCTCTCCCTCCGCCGCCGCCGCCCTCCCCCGCTCCCCGCCGCCCCCCGGCCGCCGGCGGGCGCGCCCCGGCTCCTCCTCCCCCTCCCCTCCTCCCCCGTACCCCCCGCGTCGCCTCCCCGAGCGAGGCGGCCGGGGGCTCCCCTTCCCTGCCCCTCCCAGCGCCCCCCCCCTCCTCCTTTCCCCTCCCGCCGCCGCCGGCGTAGGCCATCGGGCCTGGCTCGCGTGATGCCGGCGGCGGCGGCCCTGTTCTCTTCCTCCCCGCGCGGCGCTGTAGCTCGGGCGTTGGCGCCGGCGGCGGTGCACCCAGGTCGGCTTCGGATCCGGTGGCGGCTCGTCTTCGCAGGCGGCGCAGCTCCGGGTGGCATGGTGGCGGTGGCGTGGCTGCTTGGCTGCGGGGCGGCGCGGTGGCTGGCGGCGGCGCCCTTCCGGCCCAGATCTGGGCCCTTTTGGGCCCCATCTGGGTCTGGGTGGGCCTGGCGTGTGCTTTCCGGCGTCATCTCCGGCGGACGGAGGTGTGGCTTGGGCTGGGGGTGGCGGAGACGGTGGCGCGTGTACTGCAGCGCAGCGACGGGAGCTTCACGAGCCCGCTTCGGGCTCGGCCGGGCAGGGGTGCCTGGTTTGCTCCTGAGCTACGTCCGGTCGGTCACCGCCGAGGGTGGTGGAGGTTGTCCCCTCCCACGTGGCCGCTGACCCTGCTGCTCCTCGTTTTCGGCTGGTTCCTCTCGACCCCGCCGGTCTCGCTTCGCTTGTCACGGTGAGACGGCGATGGTGACTGCCTGTCCGTGGTGGCGCATATTGGTGGACGGCAAGTATGGTGGAGCGCGATGGATCGTCTGGGGTCGTGGTTGGTAGGAGGTTGGGAGAAATCCTTGTCGGCTTGTTCGGCACCAACGCGTGGGCGTCGCCGTGCCTTCCTGAAGGGCGTCGGATATCCCCCTTCCTCCCACGGCCCTTCGCGTACCGGGGGAAACCCTAGGCCATGTCCGGTAGCAGCGTCGTTGTCGTCGCGTTCCTTCTTGAAGGTGTTACTTGGTATGCGGCGTTTCGTGGTGCTAGGAGCGTGGTGGAACTCTTCGGCGGGCGCAGCGGTGGCGAGTCATCTTCGTTTTTGTTGATCCGCCGTTGTCGGCATTTTTTTTCCTTTTGTGTTTTCTCTTTTTTTCTTTTGGGCGTGCCTGTGCTGCTTCCGCCCCAGCACCTATCGTGGGTTGTATCGATGTTGTTGCTTTGTAATACAAAGCGGGGGGAAACCCTTTTTCGGCAACTGTTGTTATCCAAGGCAGCCAAAGAGATCCTTATTAAATCTGTTATCCAGGCAGTTCCCTCTTATGCGATGGCTTGTTTTGATCTAACGAAGGCACTGTGTGAGAGTATCAGCAAGATGGTGTGTCGGTTTTGGTGGGCTAACCAAGATGATGAGCATAATTAAACACCACTGGATTAGTTGGGAGAGGATGATGATGCCGAAGGAACAAGGAGGTGTTGGCTTTAGGGATCCACATCTCTTTAACATTGCAATGCTCTCTAGACAGGTGTGGCGACTGGTTCAGGCTCCAGACTCCTTGTGTGCCCGAGTGTTACAGGCCAAGTATTTTTCCTGGAGGTAATGTGTTGGATGCCACATCGCAGCCGGGTATGAGCAGAGTATTCTAGACTAAGGCCCTGTTCGGAGACCTGCCACTCCACCACTCCAGTCACGGAGCTGGAGTCAAAAGGCACGGAGCTGGGAAAGAGATGCTCCAGCTCGTCGTATTTTTAGGAGTTGGAGTGACTCCGAACCAATGTTTTAAATAGCCAGCTATAGCTCCGTTATAGCTCGGTTATAGCCTTTTCAGCAAGGTGCCGCTAAATGGTCTCCTTCACAAATAACCCGCTATATCCCGCTATAGCCCGTTATAACTACGCTATAGCTGTTTTTGGAGGTCCGCCGCTATTTTCCATAGCCCGCTATTTAAAACATTGCTCCGAACAGGGCATAAATCTGCTGGAGTGCGGAACAGCGAGGGATATGCTGACGGCTGTGTTTCGACTACCTGAAGTAGTCAAGCTGCGTACAGTATGTCTTGTTTGGGCTTGGTGGTCTGAACGTAACAAGGCAAATCATAACCAATCTCGTTTATCAGTGGAAGCCTTTGAAGCAAAGGTTGGGCATACCATTGCTGAATGGCGTGAGTTCCTGGGACCTAATTGTGGAGAAAAGCCAGCGGTGGTTCAGACGTGGTCTAGGCCTCCTGCAGATTACATTAAGCTCAACTTTGATGCTGCACTTAATGCCGACTCAGGGACTGGGGGTTGGGGTGTCATTGCTAGAGATGTCGACGATGGCGACGTTGTACTGGCTGCATCATATGGGTTCTGCACTTTAAGCTGAAGCGCATGCTCTGTTGTATGCCATCCGTCTAGCCGAGCAACTTGGTATGGGTCGTGCTATTTTTGAGACCGACTGTTTGGCTTTGAAGAGGGCAACTGATACTGATTCTGCTCATCGAGGCCCTCTTGGCGTTTTGTTTCGGGAAGCAAGATTTCAGCTTAATGTAGGCTTTATTGATCATCATATTATGTCCTACACCCCTAGGGCTTGTAATTCACCAGCGCATGAGTTGGTCTCCCTTGGTGCTAAGGTTTCCCCGGATGTCCAACAAGTTTGGTACTCCCTCCGTCCGAAAATACTTGTCATCAAAATGAATAAAAGCGGATGTATCTAGATACTTGGGTATCCCAGGCGATGTATCTCGTGCTGTGACCGCCGATTGTAATTGGAATGCCGCCAGGTGTTCCAGCTCAAAAAAAGAAAAAAGAATTGATTGGAGGCCCAATAACAATCAGGCGGTCACCACACGCTCAGAAACCCATGTCACAGCCCTTTTTCCTAGACTGTACAGGCAACTTTCCAAGAGTGATCCACTTGTTGTCCAGCTTATCGTACTGCTTCAACTCATTATTCTCATGGCGCTGACAGACAGGTGTCTCTCTCTCTTAAGCAGAGGAGTAGAGAGAGATATGCCGGAGAGGCGGCTGGTGAATAGTTATGGCGGTGGCGGTGGCTGTGGAAGTTGCTCGACACCGGCATCGGCTGCATCTGGTAGCAGGCTTGAGTGGAGTAGTCGCTGCTTGATCTGCAAGTGTTGGGTTTGTACCTAGCTATGGATCCTGATGACGTCGATTCGACGTTGTATCTAAAATATCACAATCTAGTGTGCATTTTCCCTGCTGACAAAAAGAAAGAGAGGATATCTAGCAGCCTCCATTAACATGAGGAGGCAGGCAGCATCTCCGTCGGTCCCATGGTCGGAAGGAGGAAGATTGTCAGGCCCGAAGTCGATTCAACCTGACGCATGAAACCTCAAGCTAAAGCCAAATATCTACAGTTGAGAAACCAGAGCAAAAACAGAGGTAGTGACAGGAAAGTATTCAGAATTGAGAAAACAGAGCAAAGCAGAGGAGTAGAAGAGGCTAGCTACATGCCAAGCAGAGTTCAGAGCAAAACAGAGCAAAAGCAGAGGTTGTGACATGCAAGTATTCAGAGTCTAGAAAGCAGAGCTAGAGGCAAGCACAATTGCAGTCTGTATCTATATAAGTACTAGAAGAACACCCGTGCGTTGCAACGGGGCCACATTAACTTTAAGAGTTCAATATCAATTATGTTAATATTACATTTAATATTTTCATACATATCAAGTGACATTGACGACCTTTTTACCATCAAATTCTCACACACACACTCTCCCTCCCTCCTCCTCACTCTCTCTCCCCCTCTCCCTCTCTCTCTCTCTAACACACACACATATCCATCTTATTGGGTACGGGACCATAATCCATCTATTTCACACGCACACGTGCTAGTGCATAACAATATGAATTATAAAACAGGTTCAAGGTAGTAACAAGGATTCTTCTCATGCATTAATAAACAAATGTTCTGCACTGAAGACAAGATAACCAATTCCCAAAGTGCATCAGAGCATCACAGAACATTACTGGCAAGATAAATGCACGACGATACACCCGACTCATTTAATTGATATAATTAAATTATCAGTAAATTAGTCACCAAACTGCTCGGATGAACCGGAACAGAGCCAACATATATCATCCTAGACAAATGCAACATCAACCATTTACCTTGGTACTTTAGGGACCGACAGGAGGATGCATGTAGAAGCGCTTCTTGCCTGCAAATCCACGGTCAGAGAGAGAAATTGGAACCCATTCCCATCACCAACTGATAAAGAAAGCATGTAAGAAAATTGATATCGGGCCAACTTGGATCTTCGGTGATTGTCCGCCGGTATGGAGAATTTAGGAGGGTGGGTGCAGGGAGTGGCCTTGTGGATGATGGATGGAGGCGCGGAGGGATGTGGTCACCGGAAGGTCGAAAGCGGAGAGGGTCGGGCACGTTAGGTGGAGTCGGTGGTGCGCGACAACCGTAGGCGGCCCAATCGTGGGCGGCGAACCGACGATAGCCTCGGCCCATCTCTCGACGCAGCGAAGATAGAGAGGGCGGCACTGCCGGTGCTCGAGGCCGCCGCTCGGCACCATCTACATCGAGAGGAAAGAGAGGCGAGAAAGCGATAGGGTGATGCGGGGCTAGGGATTGCGGAGGAGGGTGGGGGTGTGCGATTTGAATGGATGGTTCTGCCCACCGTTTTCTTGTACGTGGCGGTGGAGACGGCGGCGTCCAGCCATGCAGGCGAGGCATGGGTCGAGCCGGGCACACGGCGAGGCGTAGTAGCAGAGGCGGGGGCGATTTTTTGCTACTGAGATGCAGGGTGTGGGATTGATCGTTCATTTCTCTTTTCCTTTTTAACGGGAGATGGATGCGACTTTTTTCATGAGGGGAGAGATGCGACCACGTACAGATTCCATAATAAATTAATTAGGTCCATAACGGGATTTCTTTACAATGCGTTAAGATTTGCGTGTTAGTTTTCTTAATAAAGAAATGCACTGATGTAGGGATCGATTGATTCGGATAAGGAAAGATAGATTCGTGATCTTTTGTATGTTAGGAAATTAGTGGTTTGCAAGGAAAGAGTGGAGAGAAAAAGAACCAATGCGACCATGTATAGATTCCATAATAAATTAATTAGGTCCATAACGGGATTTGTTTGCAATGCGTTAAGATTTACGTGTTAGTTTTCTTAATAAAGAAATGCACTGATGTAGGGCGCGATTGGTTCGGGTAAGGAAAGATAGATTCGTGATCTTTTGTATGTTAGGAAATTATTGGTTTGCAAGGAAAGAGTGGAGAGAAAAAGAACCAGTACGAGGGGGTGGTGGGAGGTGGGATGAATAAAAACCGGACGAAATTGGGAGGTGGGAGGGCGAGTAAAAACCGACGAAAAAAACCAACGAAATTGGGAGGTGGGAGAGAGGATGAAAAAAAACCAGGGGAGGTGGGAGGAGGACAAAAATAAACCGTACGAGGCTACCAACTGCTCCATTAGGAGTAGAGATTGTTTGTGAAAATAACATGAGACGACGACTTAGCGAGCGGGTCCCCTTAAAAAAGACATAGCAAGCAGATTCCCTTAAAACTGGTAGAAATGGATACGATTGATGACATTGATAAATAGTGGTGAATGTTGGCATAATTTACTATCATCATGCATGGAAACGAATCATTAAGGAAAAGAATACTTCCTATTACTATACTCATAGGAAGCTTCCTAATCTCTGCTACCAAACAGTTTCTGCCCAAACAAGGAAGGAAAGTTATGGACGTGATTCGAAAGGAAACAAAGTTATGAAGATTAATTAATTTAGATTTGATCTTTAGAGATTGATTGTGATTGATTCTTTTACATAAAGACATTACTAAATAATTTGCGTCAGTATGGAAAGTTCTGATCCGTTCAATTTTTTTCGTTGTGTGAGAGGGTGAAGTGAAAATAAACCGATGAAGTGGGGGAGGCAACGAAAAAAATCTACGACAGTTAACCTACGAAAAAAAACCGGACGAAAGTGGTGGGACGAAAATTGACCGGCGAAGACTACCAACTGCTCTATTAGGAGTAGAGATTGGTTGGTTCGATTTTTTTGCGTGAAGGGAACTACCTGGGAGGTGGGAGGGAGTACGAAAATAAACCGTCTCGGCTGAGCGGGAGGTGGGAGCAAGTACCAAAGAAGTACCAAAAAAGACCGGGTGAGGTGGGACGAAAATAAAACCCGGAACGCGACCTACCAACTGAGACATTAGGAGTAGAGATATTAACAAAAGTGCAGATCCCGTCCCACTCTTTACTTTTTGACAAAAAACTTCCGAATAGCAATCTTGGTGAGTGATCTCGACCGGGTTCGATCGGCATGGTGTGTCGTTCCTCCAGGAGTGGGTGCTGAGAGGAAGGATGGCAAACCTCCATTGTCAATCGGCCGGAGCTGCATCGTCATTTGGATCAGAGCATGGACGAAATCGAGATGGTAGAGGTTGAGGAATTTGTAGGACGTGAGGGTTTAGGGTGGGCATCACGAGAACTCACGCATATCTTGGGAGGCGGCAGACCCGAGGTGCAGTCGTGTTCGTGCTTCAGGGGCTGCCATGTGCTGCCCTCGCCGCCATCGCTTGTCGATGCCACTTCAGCGCCACGAGCATGGGACTGAGGGACGAAGGGAAGAGAAGGGAAGGAAGCGAGCTAATGACGTACCTATGTTTGGTATGTAATACCCTCCATTAAGAGTAGATATTTTCTTAAAATCGGTTATTTTGTTTCCTAATTAATGTGATTGAGCAATTTAAGGTAAGGTTAATTAATTTAGATTTGATATTTAGAGATTGATCGTGATTGATTCTTTCACATAAAGACATTACTAAAAATAACTTGCACCAGCATGGAAATTTATGATCCGTTAAGATTTTTTTCGTTGTGTGAGAGGGTGACGCGAAACTAAACCGGTGGGGTGGGGGAGGGACGAAAAAAAACCAGCAAAAAAAAACGGGTGAGAGGTGGGAGGAAGTACCAAAGAAGTACCAAAAAAGACCGGGTGAGGTGAGACGAAAATAAAACCCGGAACGCGACCTACCAACTGAGACATTAGGAGTAGAGATTCGTGCTTCAGGGGCTGCCACGTGCTGTCCTCGCCGCCATCGCCTGTCGATGCCACTTCAGCGCCACGAGCATGGGACTGAGGGACGAAGGGAAGAGAAGGGAAGGAAGCGAGCTAATGACGTACCTA
Source organism: Triticum aestivum (assembly GCF_018294505.1). Lineage (NCBI taxonomy): Eukaryota > Viridiplantae > Streptophyta > Magnoliopsida > Poales > Poaceae > Triticum > Triticum aestivum. The sequence goes on from NC_057803.1 coordinate 749,299,222, forward strand.
TGTTTGGTATGTAATACCTTCCATTAAGAGTAGATATTTTCTTAAAATCGGTTATTTTGTTTCCTAAATAATGTGATTGAGCAATTTAAGGTAAGGTTAATTAATTTAGATTTGATATTTAGAGATTGATCGTGATTGATTCTTTCACATAAAGACATTACTAAAAATAACTTGCACCAGCATGGAAAGTTATGATCCGTTAAGATTTTTTTCGTTGTGTGAGAGGGTGACGCGAAACTAAACCGGTGGGGTGGGGAAGGGACGAAAAAAACCAGCGAAATAAAACGGGTGGGAGGTGGGAGGAAGTACCAAAGAAGTACCAAAAAAGACCGGATGAGGTGGGACGAAAATAAAACCCGAAACGCGACCTACCAACTGAGACATTAGGAGTAGAGATGAGTTCTGGTTGTCCATCTTTTTGCCATTGCCTTCTGCCTTCACCCTTCATTGATAATTGCAGACTGGAACATTGGGTGTGCAATCTAGTCCCTGGGCTCAAGAGACGGAATGAATTAACGGCATCCATCATCAAGGGGTGTCCGGCAGGTAAGCTTCACAACTCAACTGTGTACATATATAGACCATCAGGGTGCACTTAACCAATGTTGTCTACAAAGGAGGATTTTCAGCCATCACAAAAGATCATCTTTTCAATCAGCCAAGGTATCTATGGCTCAGTTGGCGATGATGCATAAGCCGTAACAATTCTGTCCACCCAGTCAGCAAATCCTCGAAATGTGATGCAAAGTCCAAGGCTGAATCGTGGTTCAGAATGTGAATCCACTTCAGCTGGTGAGCCACAATCTGTCTTGTCTTTCTGTTCGTATGTTGTGGTGTGGCCTCCCACTGAATTAGAATTTTTTAGATAAAAGTATTCTTGCGACATCAAATTTCTCATCGAGTAATATCCTTCGACATCTGCATTACATCTTTCGACATCTTCCGTAAAAGTATTCTTCAGCATGTAGGTTGTTTAGTTATGAGAAACCAAAACTTATTGCATCAAAGTTCTCATCGGGTAATTTCTTTACATCTGCTTTACTTTTGTACACATTTTTTTTTTCTAGTACGGCAACCTATCTAGTCAGTACACCATGGCCAGAATGAAACGAGTTTTCATAGTGAGCAGAGTGCTTTTTATTACACATCTAAATCATGACACCTCTCGGATCTGAATTATGCATAAGTTAACCGGTGCTAAGCTTTCTGAAAAGATGTTCCACAAGCAAGTCACATACGTGCGAAGCAATGCAAAAGATATTATTCGAAAACATAAATACAAACAAGTATGACCATCCCTAATAATTATCTCTGTTGCATACTTATGACAGAATACACCCTTGTGCGTGTAAACGGGAGCATACGGACGCCACTCATTGTATTTCACCAGTAAATTTGCTGAATGAAACATACATTCTTTCAAGATGAATAAGGTTACCAAACTGAGTTATGCCACCACGCAAATTGTTATGGCTAAAGTCCACAATTGTGAGCTGTCTAAGGTATGAGGCCCTCGAATCTATTTTCCCTCATGTACAAATACGTCAAGTAAGTAAGATTGCCAATGGAGGATGGGATTGGGCCAGTGAAGCTGTTCGACTCGAGATTCAACGATTGTAGGCTTTTTAGGTTTCCAATCCATCCTTCAATTTTACCACTTAAATAATTTTTACCTAGTGCCAGTTTAGTCAAGGCACTAAGGTTTCCGATACTTTGGGGTACTTGTCCCGATAAGCTGTTTCCGTATAACAGAAGTGTATCAAGGCTGGGTGATAGGTTACCAACGAACTGTGGAATATGTCCATGCAGCTGATTGTAAGACAGTGATAGGACATTCAGAGATTGGCAGTTTCTCAGTTCATCTAAGAATTCCCAGTCTGTGCTTTCCCTGGCTTCTAGCTGGTTATGCTCAAGGTTTAGAATGACCAGCTTTGAAAGCATTCCAAAAGAAGCTGGAATTTTTCCGATGAAACTGTTATTTGATAAATCTATCACTTCTAACCCTGTAGCATTGCCTAGGGAAGCTGGGATGCAACCCTCAAACATGTTGCCACTCATGCTAAGCTGTATGAGATTAGGCAGAAAGTCCCCAATTTTAGGTGGCAATGCCTTCCCTAGCATATTAAACTCCAACCCTAGATATTGGAGGGAAGCTGAAAGATTCAAGATGGCATGTGGGAATTTACCTGAAAGCTTGTTACTGCCCAGGATCAGCTCTTTTAAAACCTGCAATTGCCCAAGCTCATCAGGAATGCTCCCCTCGAGTTGATTTGATCGAAGATATAGATATTCTAGATTTGGAAGAAAGCCTAAACTCGGAGGAATTCGGTCCACTAGCAAGTTTGTGGAGAGATCCAAGAGGATCAGATCTGAAAGGAGACCTAGTTTCGGATGAATTTCACCCACTAGCAAGTTTTCAGATAGATCTAAGACGGACAGATTTGAGAGGAAACCTAGTTCCGGAGGGATTGGACCCGCTATGGAGTTTCCAGAGAGGTTTAGGTAGAAAAGATGTGAAAGAAAGTCTAGTTTCGGAGGAATTACACCCACTAGAGAATTTATAGAGAGATCTAGGTTGGCCAAGCTGGAACAGTTGGTGATTGAATCAGGAATTGTCCCGTGCAGATGGTTGTCGTACAGGTAAAGTGTCTCCAGTTGTTGGAGATGGCCAAGGATAGGTATGGGGCCAACCAAGTTATTAGATGAAAGGTCGAGCGATCGAAGGAATGTCATGTTTCCAAGAGAGGAGGTGATTTGTCCTGCTAAATCCAGGCCGGTGAGGACAAGCCATGAGACGCGACGCGGTGGTGTCGTGGTGCAGTTTACACCACGCCATCGACAGAAGTGGGTGTTGTTGCTCCAGCTGCTCAAGGCCCCTTGTGGATCGTCGGTGATGCCTTGCTTGAAGTCGAGCAGCGCGTGCAGATCAACAATGCTGCTATTCTCGTGGATCGTTGAGCCTTCAACGTCACCGACTCCGTTGTTACAGAGAAGCAGCAGTGCCAACAGCAATAGCATGCCCGGCTCCTCTGGATAACGCATGAGGCAACACCGCAACACCCGTTGCCTGCAAAATGTAAAGTGTAAACTTGGTGGCCTGATATGAACCGCCTGTATAGTAGCGTTAGGCTCATGCTGTAAAACAAAAACAGCTATACGAATCCAGGGCAGCTTTTCAAATGTTTGCAAGTCTGACAACAATATATACACAAGAAAAAGACATGATCAGGGAGAGACAGAATTATGTTCACCTCTCCTGTTTCTGCCTCGTTTTGCTGGGCGCGAGCTGTGGAGGCTGAGTGAGTGTTGGATGATGCTCAGATGGGTGAGCCAGTTCCCCATGGTTTAAAAACACATTTACAGCAGCCTCACATCCACACACTTGCATCCATCTCATTCTCATCTCAAATTCTCGAGCCTTATCTTCATTAGCTTGATCTTGACCTGGACTCCTGGAATTTGTCAAACTTTCCATTAACCACTACTTTTCACTGCTCGTCGCTGTTTGAGCTGGACTAGGTTGTTGCGACATGTATGGTCTGGAATCCCACAGGTCTATATACTTACTTTTCTTCCGGGACCAGACAAAGATATTCTAATTAGTTGATGTGCCGCCTATCTCACGAGGTTTTGCTAGTGATGAACATCACCATGTGGAGCCGTTTACTGGTCTATTATTCGAGATTCAACGGTTATTAGTCCAGTTGTCCTGTTTTCTATGGATTCCACTGATTCATTTGCCCCCACCCATGTGCTACTTAATAGACAAACACAAGACACACTGAAAAAATACAAAATACTACTCCCTCTGTCCCATAATGTAAGAAAAACGTCTTACATTATGAGACGGAGGGAGTATGTGTTAAGCATTGTTCAGTTTTGATTTTTTTTTGAGCACTTGTGAAATATCAACCATCGAATAAAACCAAGGCTGTTATAGATAGACTATCCTGAAACAAACCAGGACGGCGACACGAAATGTAACAGCTGTGGCTTAGGTCAATAAAATAAGTTAGCTCACTCTTAGCAGCTGGGTTGTGGGTTGATAATCGGGTGTAATAATGCTTCCTTTCCTTTATGATGAGTGGATGAGTGGCTACGGGCTACCTAGAGTCTTTATAGCGGAGAAGTACAGCCATGTCAAACAAAAATTCATTACTAGGAAAATGCTTATAGATAGAAGTTTATCAGTAGCGCCTGTTTACGAGCCCACGCTATTAGTATTTACCAGTAGCGCTGGGCAGAAAACACGCTACTACTAATATATAACAGCAGCGTTTGTTTGCTTGGGCCGCGCTACTGTTACATGGGCCGCAGGGCAAAAACAGTAGCCCACTTAGCTGTATGTTTGTTTTGAACGGACGCTACAGCTGGTGGGCTTAGCAGTAGCGCCGGCCTCTAACCAGCGCTACTACTAGGGCAAAAGAAAACCGGCCCGAGCGCCCCTGCACCCCCTCACTCTCACAATCGATCCCCTCCGCCCGCCGCCGCCGCCGCGGTTAGGGTTCGTCCCCGACCACCTCACCCCCGTCGACGGTGCGGTGCGCCGCCACCACGCGTGGTCGCCTCTCGCCTCCTCCGACACTCCAGCCCCGTAAGTCCCCCTCGATCTCCTCCTCCCTGCGCGCGCCACACTAGCTAGCCTCCAATCGATTTGCCGCGGAGGCTCGCCATGTTTTGGGATTTAGGGATTGCACGGTGGCTCCGCGCTTCATGCGACATGCTCCTCGCGTGATTGGGGAGAGAGTAGAGAGAGGGGTTAGGTGAGAGAAGTAGAGGCTTTTTGTTGCTCACCGAAACTTAGGAGAGAGTAGAGAGAAGTAGCTAGAGAAGTAGAGGCTTTTAGCACATATAATTGAAACTTGGGATTCAATTCTTGGCTGCTGCCCCTGGAGGAGTGGTGGCGGCGGCGGTGCCTAGTGTTCTAGGGTTTAGAGAGGGGGCGTCCATGTCGTGCCTTTTCCGGAGAGGAGCCATGGGCGGCGTCGCTTGTCGTGTGCTGTTTCGTGTAGATGATAGGCTTCTGGAATGGGAATGATTATCCATCGTCTGTGGTTGTGTGAACGCCTCCACACGCTCAAGTTTGTCGATGGTGGTCGTAGGATCGGCTCCCCTTCTCAAATGGTGCCATGGGAGCTTTCGATATACGCTCCTAGAGCCCTGGTGTCGTCTAGGGCGTGATTTCGCAGTCCACAATTGAGCGGGCAAACCGCATCTTCCAGGGCTGGCGCGCTCGTCCTGAAGATGGTGTGCTGGCGGGAGCTAGCAGCTAAGCTAGCTAATGTGATCGGCCGAGGACGAGAGCGTCCCATCGTATCACGTTTTCACGATACGTGACTATTGTTTCCGACATTTAGGATCATTGACGTAGTACTTGTAACTACTTGTCCTTCCTTCGCTGGAACAACCATAGTGCTCGACCGTCGAATCGTGAGCATTTTTTTAGCTCTGATATGACATCAACGGTTGAGGGTTTCAATTCTTGGCTACTGCCACTAGCTTCTTTGTCGATGCATATAAAGATATGACCAAGAAGCCCTCACTGTTATGTGGTTTCATGGAAAAATCAATGCTTGATTCGATACTCTTTCAGGTTGAAGAGAGTATCTGTATGTGGTGATGCTCAAATTGCCAAGTTGTTATGATGCTGTTAGTGAGCCCATTTTTGGTAAATTTCAGAAAAAGACAACACAGATAGACAGAGAGTTGTATCTGATCGAAAAGGGGGGTGTTTGCCTTTTATAGTTTTAATTATTGTGCATCTGATGCCAAAGGTGGAATGGATGTTTACTTATTGTGTTCTGGAAGATTCTAAGCTGGTTCAACTTTTGGATGTGGGAATAGATAAAGTGTTCCCCTGGACTGAACTTTTTGTTTACTTTTTAGTTGTTATTTTGCTTGCCATGTGAACTCTAGCTATGAAAACTTTATGTTTACTTTTTGGATCGTTAATCCTTTAATCATATTGTTTTAGGGAAATGGCGCCACCACCACCACCACCATGTCGATGGTGCAAGTCAAGGTGCGCCAGTAGCCTTGCAACTGGCACACTGTTTGGCATCTACTTCGAGTCTAGTTTTCTTCATGCGGCGGTAATAAATTATATGAAACTAGTAACTACTATGTTGTTTTTAGTGTTAATGGCATTAATGCATCGTGTATATATCATTTTGCTTTTTGTACACAGATCGTCCCATGCAATGTGAGGTCAGAATTCAACAATCTGACTGGAGACTCTGTGACCTTTGAGGCTCCTGGGGGCCCCTACACTATGGAGATCGAGAAAGAACGAAAGATGACGTGGGTGGGAGGACATGGATGGGTCTGTTTCATCGACAACATGCGTATCACCGGTGGTGAGTTGATCAGCTTCTCCTTCAGAGCTGAAAGACCCAAGCTGGTCGTGATTTATGTCAACAAAGCAGAAGATTATGAGGATGATGAGGATGATGAGGATGATGACGACCCACTCGGTGATGCCATCGTAGCTCAAAGAATGAAGTTGAGCGAGGAGGAGGTGTGCAACCTATGGGACATCATTCCGCCACGTGCTGACTTCGTCGGGGTGCCATTCGTGACCCGCCTGACAAGTACCATGGTTGATCGGCATATCATGGTATGTTGCATTTACTGTAGTTTTTAGAGTAATTTGATGATATGCTTTATTGTTATACTTAGTGTAGAGTTCGATGATATATATGCTTAGTGAATCTTATATGCTTTATTGTTTACTTAGTGTAGAGTCCGATGATATATGTGCTTAGTGAATCTTATATGCTTTATTGTTATACTTAGTGTAGAGTCCGATGATATATATGCTTGGTGAATCTTATGTTCTTAGTGAATATTATATGCTTTATTGTTATACTTAGTGTAGAGTCCGATGATATATATGCTTAGTGAATCTTATATGTTTAGTGAATCTTATATGCTTTATTGTTATACTTAGTGTAGAGTCCGATGATATATATACTTAGTGTAAAGTCCGATGATATATATGCTTGGTGTAGAATGTGTGAGGCTACTTATTAATTGATATGTTTTTCTTATTCAGAAATTGCCAAAGAGCCTATCTGAGAGTTGTGGTATCAAGCCTGATGAAGAAGGCTCTACTGGAATATGCCTTACCGCAAGGGGCTCCGTCACCACTTGTGCGTACGGCGTGGACACGGACGGTCGCACACTTCAACTCGGTTGGGTGGAAGAGCTTCCTCATCGGCAAGCATCTTCATGTTGGATAGGCAATCCTAATTACTATCAGGAACACCCACCGCTCAGGCTTGAGGATGATGGTCGTCATCGACATCATCTAGAACTACATATGCATGCGTGTGGCTGTTGAACCATATATATGCTAGTATGACTACCTAGTAGACTTATCAACTATGATCTATCCATGCATTGTTGACTACTATATGAGTTTGTGAGATTGTGTGGTTATATTAAATGTGGTACTGTCGTTAATGTTTGTGAGATGGTTCTGTGAACTTAGTTTATTTGCACTGGACTTGTCTTGAGCCATGAATATTGCACCTGACTGCTTTTTTTATTTTTTATTTCTATTTGTCTAGTTGTAGCGTGGGGAGAAAATAGGGCGCTACTACTACGTGATGATAGTAGTAGCGTTGGTGGAGAAAGCGGCGCTACTAATAAGTATTTTAGCTGCGGCGCTTGTTTAGAAACGCGCTATTGTTAAATAATAGCTGTAGCGCCCTAGCAGTGATTGGTAACAATTTGTTGCCCGTGCAGACATCAGTTCACGGTAGGTAAACCACACGGAACAACAAGGATGCACCATCGACGCCATTTAGCTGACAAGGGCCCACACTGACCAACAAGATGAGTCATAAACACGGACAATCAAGAGCACTACATCAAGTCTGGCTGGAAAAGAAAACTGGATGACACGGAAACAGACAAACAAATGAATGAAAGATCAGAAGGAAAACGACAAAGAGAAGAAAAGAAAAGCACTCGGGCGTGAGCAACCTGGCTTCCCGGACTCACAACCCACCCGGCTACTTCACTCCCTTGCCAAGCCTTATTGCCAGCTGCCAGGAGGGTACCCAATGCCCGAGTGCCCAATGGAATTTTGGTAATTTTGGTACTCACAAGGTATTGATGAGTGTTCTTGCTTTCGTTTGATCTTTTCTGGACAACATCAACATTTATTTTCTGTATTCAACCTTGTGAAAGAAACAAAATCTTTACTGTAAAATCTCTTGGATCACTGTGTCCATATGCAAGTAAGAAAAAAGTTCGACTATCATAGTATTGGGCCGATTTTCGGAGGTGTGCATGTTTTTAAAATAGGAAAGATTGTATTGCAACCATCCAATGCATGAAAGATGCATACAACTATAACTATTTTTAATAGGAAATGATAGAGTGGATCAAGGATCATGTTTCTTTCGAAACAAAATCGACTAACCTTTTAGTGGTCCTCAAAAATGCCATTTGTTTTTAATAACAAGGATGTTTTGTTTGTGAAGGTCCATTTATTACGGTAATTATTATTCCCTTGTTCGAATACCTAGGAGGACTTATATGAATACAAGGTTTGTTAACATGCCCCCTCTTACCTCCACTTTTCAATTGAGAGGTAAGAGTATGAAATAGGTCTGAGCCGTTGATTGCATTAGGTAGTGGGTTTGATTGACTCTTACCTTCTTACCTCCCATGTGAAAAGACAGGGTAAGAGGGGGCATGTTAAAATTGCTCAATGAATACAATCTTAGAATATCACATTTGTGTCATACACTATGGGGATGGTGAGAAGAGATATATTTTACATCCCGGAGGGGCTATAATTGGAGATACTATAGTTTCTGGTACAAAAGTTTCCATAGCAATGGGAAATGCCCTACCTTTGAGTGTGGTTTGAACTATATATGTATGACATGCATCAACAAACAAATATGAAATGAACAATGCATGATCTCGTTTGTGGACATGGCAGTTGTATGAAAGAAACAAATATGAAATGAAAGCAATATTTTATTCATGAAGGGAAAACACCATGTGGTGGTGAATACCAGGGACTATCGCGATAGACTGAGCTACACAATACTACTCATCCGTATATTACATGGGAGGGTGGTAAAAACATGTTTCTTTGAAGCCTCAATGCCCAATGGAGCATGCTTTGCACATTCACTCTTGCAAACATCCATTTTTTAAGATAGCACTTGTGGTTCACTAAACAACAAAAACAAAATGACTTCTCTTTGCACAGCGAAATTCCTTTTCTATAGATGCATAATCCAGTTGGTACATTGATTTTCATGTTTTCTTGGCGTTCCATGATTTGGCCTACATAATAAAAGAAAATCATTTATATATTCATAATTTATTTTTCAATGAGCTATAGAGAAACCACCACAACCGGATGACAAAATACCATTACTTAAGAATCCATAAGAACCTATTGATGAGATAGATTATACATACCATACACACTATCTGCTTATCACGGAAAAATAACAAAATAAATAATATTATATATATAAGTCGTGTGTCCCTAGGCACTTACTATGTGTATGGATGGTAGAGTACAAGAGAAGCACACAGAGTATGATCCCTGTTGGGAAGTCGTTCAAGTACTTTTCCATCTAGTTAGTGCAACACAACGGTAGGTCCTTTTTTGTGTTCCTCGGGACAGAAACACAATGGAAGATGGTTGGTGTCGGGGATATACCTTGCGGTATGAACCGGCCGGAAATATAACCCGGCCGGACTTGGCGGTTTACTTGAAGACCCGGTTGACATTTGGCGATTCACTGGCGACCCGCCCTGACCGGACGGTTTACAAGCAATATGCCTGAACATTATGACTCGCTGGTAACCCCGCGATGGGACAGACGGATGACAAGGCCCAAGGCCCAGAAGGCCGGTTTATGTTAATAGTGGGCCGGTTTAAGAGCAAAGGCTTGAAGAACATTTACCTTACAAGGAGTTAAGACCCGGACTTGTATCCGGGTTTGTATTAGAAGGTAGACTAGTACTAATCCTAATAGGACTCCACATGTAACCCGCCCCTTCAACTTATATAAGGAGGGGTAGGGCTCCCAAAAAGAGGGACAAGCAAGAAGAAACAATCTCTAGGGCTAGACACAAAGAGCCGGTTTACCGGCGACTCCCTCATGAGCATAATGAGACCTAGCCACAAACAACATGTAGGGCTTTTACCGGAGATGATGTTTCCTGGGGCCCGAAGCTGTCTAAATCCTTGTCTTGTGTGTTGATCCGCCTCGCGTCTCTCGATTCCGACCAACCCCCTTCAAGCTACCGCATAGATGCGTTGGCCTCACGACTAAGTCCTCACACTAGGACATCTGCCGTGATAATTTTACGATAGTTGGCGCCCACCGTGGGGCCTGCGCACGGTGGTGATGAGTTCTTGAAGGGATCTTTACAGGGATCAAAAAGCTCGTGATGTGCTGGATGAAGAAGAACCGGCGCAGAAGTAGATACATCGTCTCCGTGGCAAGCAGTAAGAGGGAGATATGATATTGAGATTAAAGATGTTAGGGTTTGCGTCCGGTTCTCCGCCGATGCGAGACGATCTGTCCAAACCGACGGGAAATTCACCAAGTCTTGGAAACTGTCAAGTCATAGTTTTCGTTGAAGCGGACAAAGGGTTGCCGCTGTACGATCCGCCGAATCCGTAAAATTACTGCGGCTAGATTACCTGTTCAAAGTCCCGAGACTGTTTTGTGTTGCTAGTCCACGGGGATACAAAGATAAATCAAGTGGAGATCAAAACTAGTACTGCTATGAGTACCATTTATGGCTACTTCGAAGGCATCAGATCATCAGGTGATTAGACAAATCACTGCTCCTGCTGCCGCCAGGCCGGGGGCAGTCTGTTTCCTTATAAAAATCACACCTAAAATCTAAAAAGCGGCCGGCCACCAACTAACATAACCGAGCGGACGCTTCCTGGCCGCACGATCGCGCCAGTGATCGCGCCCGGATCCGCCAGGTGCCACCTGGTCTGGATCGGCCACGTGCCACGGTCGGGGGCGGTTTTGTCCATATCCGGACGTGGCCAGGCCCACCTGTAAGCGGTAGAGAGAGGGAGTAGTGGGGGTCGTGGGCGGTGGTTTCGAAATTTGTGCCTGAAATCCCTCGCCCGCAGCGTGCTCTCTCCCCATTCCATCTTCGTCTTCCTCCTCGCCATCCTCTCCACCGAACGGGCGCGATACGGGGGAGTCGCGGTGGAGTGCTCAGGTCGGCAGCGGCTTGCGGGTGGTTCTCTGCGCGGGGGAATCACTGCTGCTCCTCGCCGTCGGAGGTATGCTCACCTGCGACTTCTACATGCTTCTCGTCCCTCTCTCTGTCTCGCGAGCGCGGATGGTGCCGAAATCTGAGGGGAATGCTCTCTAGGGTTCGGGAACGGCGCGAACTACCCCAGCTTATCCTCGATTTTGGTCATGTTGAGTTCCCTTCTCCTCTCTGGTAGCACGCACCCAACGGTGGTCGGGATCTACAAGGACGCGTAGTTCACGACACGGGGTGGCTGGCCAGGGTCAATGTGTAGTTGGCCAGGGTACGCGGTAGTCGTTAGGTAGCAGGGGATGCATGGCCGCGGCGCCCGTTGCGCGACTTTAGGGCGATTTGGCTGTTTAGTTCATGTTCCGTTCAATTTTGCAGGGGTTTGAGATCTGTTCACGACTCTTAGCCATTCTGGAAGTTGTATTTTAGATGTGTGCAATGATGTATGCAATGCATCGGCTGATTTGTAGTTGGTGTTCAGAGATTTAGGTGGTTAGTTGCACAAAATTCTCGCCAGTTGGCTGCGTCCATATAGTACTTGGCTGTCCAGATGTTGTGCAGTTGCAGCAGTTGTTTTGGTCAGTTGGCTCACTGTTTGTACTAGTTGGTTGTCTATACGGTGTTCAGTTGCACAAGTTGCCTGCTCAGTTGGCTACATCACTTTTACTAGTTGGCTGTTCATATGTTATACACTTTGTTCTAGTTGCTCTGCTTAGTTGGCTTGTGCTGTTTCCCCCTCCGCTGTGTGCAACTAGGGACTCTTGTTTGTGCAATTTAGCACCAATGCTTGCCAGTTTTCCAATATAGTCTACCCAATCCACCAGCCTTGTTGTGGCTGTGGTGGTTCATGTGTTTTCTCCTGCTTTGTGCAACTAGGTGCCCCTTGATTGTGCAAATTAGTACCAATGCTTGCCAATTTTCGAATTTAATTTTTCTCAATGTGCAAGTCTTTGTTGTGGATGTGGTTGTTTTCATGTGTTTCCCCTCATGTGCAACTAGGGACGCTTATTTTTTTCAAATTAGCACTGAATGGTTGCTAATTTTTCAATATAGTATGACCAATTGTTTTGCTGGATTTTTTGCTTTGCAATTTTTGCTTGTTCCAGTTTGCACAAGTTATCTTACTGAGCTTGTTGCCTTTAGTTAACTATTTTCTGCCTAGTTATTACTTGTCACAGTTGGCAAGTAATACCTAGGCAGAAAATAGTTAGTTGGCTTATATGCTATCCAGTTTGCATAAGGTTTACTGCCCAGTTGGCTGCATCATTGTAGTAGTTGGTTGTCCACATGTTTTTTTGGTTTTTTGCATTTTTGTTTCCTGCTTATGTGTAGATGTGTGTAGGTCAAAGCAACCTTCTATGATATCCCTAGTTTGTTTCCACATCTTCTAACTATGTTTTCTTTTGTTGTATTTCGTCCCGCAGGGCAAAAATGGTCATAATAGGAGGAGATGCGGATGACAATGAAGAAGATGTATTTTTTTCACTTTTTCTGTGTTTTTTAGTTGTTTTCAACTTATGCACGTATGCTAATGTCTTTTTTTCATTTTTTTCTTTTTGGGTTGCTTAATCAGCGTTCTGGTAGTCAGTCGCTTCGCCGGAGGTCGAAGCGTCCTGCTAATCGCCAGCCACGACCTGCGCAGAGTGTTGAGCAGGGAGATGATGTTGAGGTAAGTGGCCTGCTGATGACACAAGCCCATTTTTCGGTTTTGTATGGGTCATATAACATTTTTTTATTTTTTCCCATGCTCATGTTTTTATTTTTTCTTAGGATGCTGAGCAGTTCCGTGTTGTAAAGCGGCCTAGACGTGCAGCAGTTGGAAAGGGAGTTGGGTCATCTTCTAGGGTAAGTAAATTTCTCGAATATAAGTGTTTCTCGCTTTTTTAGATGCTGATGAAATTATGCAGCAGTTCTCACCACCATTTTTGTTTTTAGTTTCTCAATAACAACCTTGTAGTTGACATCTCTGGTCATCTTTGATCTAAATACAGTTGACATTAGTTGGCATTAGTTGGCATCTTGTAGTTGACAAGTTGGCTTCTTTATAGTTGACATCACTGGTCATTTTTTCTGTGCAGGCAGCAGTTGCTGGAGGAGCTGTCGCATCTTCCGCAACAGATGCTGAGGTATGTGGTTTTTTTGTGTTTATGAGCTATTGAACAGTTCCTTGCAAACCTTTTTTCTAGTTGCTGTTATCTTGTTGCAATATCATTTCTTATTGTTCCACATCCGTTAGAACTTTTTGTAGTTGCCAGGTATCGTATATTTTCTTAGTTTTTTTTTGAAGGTTGCACACTGGCAGTTTTTCAGTTGTCCTCATGATCTTTATTAGTTGCACAAATACATCATATTAGTTGGCATGCTCCATTTTATGAATATATAGCTTTTTCCAATACTGATCCAAATGATGATTGTCAGATTTTTTTCATTCGTATTTTTTCTCTTGTTTTTAATGTTTCCTTAATGTTTTTATATTCTCATCAACAGGCCAGCGGTGAAGGAGTTGAGGTGGTTGCAGGGGAAGATGTGGAGCGACCATCACAAGCGGGCAGGATAAGGGCATCACCAGCGTGGTTTGCAAATTTCAACGCCTCTCTAACCCCACCACAGAAGTCATAGCTAGTTTCGAGGTTGTTCGCGGGGCTATTGAACTTGTCAGACACACTTCCAGCGGACCTCACTAAGTTCCTGGTGCAGTCCTACCAGCCACAGACCTCTGAAATGGTTTTCCCAGGAAGGGGAAGGATCCGAGTCGAAGCTGACAGTGTTCAAAGGGTATTTGATCTTCCTAACAGGGGTCTAAAAGTCTGTTACAAAGTTTACAAGGATACAACTAGGAGATTCAGCGAGACCTTCAACATAACTGGAACTTCTCATCCCCAGATCAGTACATGGACCACGATGATTAAGGATATGGGCGGAAGAACGGATGACACATTCTTTATGGCCTGGCTTGCGGTTGCCTTTAGCACTTTCTTAGCACCAACCACGGCCTTGAAGCTCAGCCCAAAGTGCTACGGACTTGTGCTAGATCATGAAAACCTCAAGAACACAAACATCTGCCTTTTTTAGCAGAACACATTAACGAAGCTTTTCGGAACATGGACTAGGAGAAGCAAACTGCCTGCTGCTGCTTGTATCACTTGATGGTTAGTAAAAACGACCACTTCCATCTGTTCTTGTTCTTTTTTGTGCAGTTATAGTTTGCTGAAATACTCATAATAATAACTGAACTTGGCTTTTCTTTTTGTTGGGTCTGGTGAAGATACTATACCTTGATGCGCTTGTCCATGACATCCCAATAAGCAACTGCGCGATACGATCGAATGCATGGGATAGTACTCTAATTGCCAAGGTGATCAAGAAGGATACCATCTCTCCTGGTGTGTTAGGCAAAATAAAAGTGAGTTCTCTTTGTTTATTTTTCAACAGTTTCTTCTTTTTGTGTTCTTTTGATGTCTGGTCACTTTTTTTTGGAAATTGCACAAAAACTGTCATTAGTTGGCACAACAATGCATGCAGTTGCACAGCTTGTAGCTTTAAGTTTGGCATCTGCACACATGTTCATTTTAAATTGGCACACCATCTTTTTTAAGCTGCACAGTTTTACTAATCTTTCTGCGCAGATGTGTGGCATCAGTTGGTAGAAACTTTTTTTCAGGTGCCATGTGGGTTGCACATTTTTTGTGTCTTTGTTCAATTGCATATATGTATAGTCGAATTGTCTACCCCAGTATCTTGTTGTAGTTGCACAGGTTATAATTTTTGGTTTCGTACAACACACAAATCTGTTTTGACAACCTTGTTCTTTTCTTTTTCTCTTTTTTTACATCAGCTTAAAGAGGAGTATAGAGGCACGGAGCAGCCACCACTGTTTGGTGGAATTTTGCAAGCTGAAGCATTCGTGGCATCCAAGTTACCAATTGTTGGGCAACGTAGTAATTTCAAAAAAATTCCTACGCACACGCAAGATCATGGTGATGGCATAGCAACGAGAGGGGAGAGTGTTCGTCCACGTACCCTCGTAGACTGTAAGAGGAAGCGTTATGACAACGCGGTTGATGTAGTCGTACGTCTTCACGATCCGACCGATCCAAGCACCGAACGTATGGCACCTCCGAGTTCAGCACACGTTCAGCTCGATGACGATCCCCGGGCTCCGATCCAGCAAAGCTTCGGGGATGAGTTCCGTCAGCACGACGGCGTGGTGACGATGATATTCTACCGGCGTAGGGCTTCGCCTAAACTCCGCGACGATATGACCGAGGTGGAATATGGTGGAGGGGGGCACCGCACACGGCTAAGGAACGATCCGTAGATCAACTTGTGTTGTTGTGGGGTGCCCCCTTGCCCCCGTATATAAAGGAGGGAGGGGGAGCTGCGGCCGGCCCCCTTGGGGTGCGCCTGGAGGAGTCCTACTCCCACCGGGAGTAGGACTCCCCCCTCTTGCCTTGGTGGAGAAGGAAAGGGGGGAGGGGAAAGAGGAAAGGGGGGCGCCCCCCCCCTTCCTTGTCCTATTCGGACTAGGGGGGAGGGGGCGCGCGGCCTGCCCTGGCCGGCCCTCCTCTTCTCCCTCATGGCCCACTAAGGCCCATTAACCCCCGGGAGGGTTCCGGTAACCCCCCGGTGTTCCGGTAAAATCCGATTTCACCTGAAACCTTTCCGATGTCCAAACATAGGCTTCCAATACATCAATCTTTATGTCTCGACCATTTCGAGACTCCTCATCATGTCCATGATCACATCCGGGACTCCGAACAAACTTCGGTACATCAAAACTTACAAACTCATAATAAAACTGTCATCGTAACGTTAAGCGTGCGGACCCTACGGGTTCGAGAACTATGTAGACATGACCTAGAACCATTCTCGGTCAATAACCAATAGCGGAACCTGGATGCCCATATTGGTTCCTACATATTCTACGAAGATCTTTATCGGTCAAAGCGCATAACAACATACGTTGTTCCCTTTGTCATCGGTATGTTACTTGCCCGAGATTTGATCGTCGGTATCCAATACCTAGTTCAATCTCGTTACCGGCAACTCTCTTTACTCGTTCTGTAACACATCATCTTATAACTAACTCACTAGTTACAATGCTTGCAAGGCTTAGGTGATGAGTATTACCGAGAGGGCCCAGAGATACCTCTCCGACAATCGGAGTGACAAAACCTAATCTCGATTTATGCCAAACCAACATGTACCTTCGGAAACACCTATAGAGCACCTTTATAATCACCCAGTTATGTTGTGACATTTGGTAGCACACAAAGTGTTCTTCCGGTAAACGGGAGTTGCACAATCTCATAGTTGCAGGAATTTTGTATAAGTCATGAAGAAAGCAATAGCAACATACTAAACGATCAAGTGCTAGGCTAACGGAATGGGTCATGTCAATCACATCATTCTCCTAATGATGTGATCCCATTAATCAAATGACAACTCTTTTGTCCATGGCTAGGAAACATAACCATCTTTGATAAACGAGCTAGTCAAGTAGAGGCATACTAGTGACACTATGTTTGTCTATGTATTCACACATGTATTATGTTTCCGGTTAATACAATTCTAGCATGAATAATAAACATTTATCATGAAATAAGGAAATAAATAATAACTTTATTATTGCCTCTAGGGCATATTTCCTTCACCAATAACCTACAATCCTCAGGTTAGTGTTTTGAATACAGAAATTTGTACCACTTGCCAACATTTTCTTTTGGCTGGGATATATGTTCAGTTGGACATGTATAACTTTTGTAGTTGCGAGAATACAGGATTCAGTTGGCTGTGATGTATGTTCAGTTGCACATATAAGCTTCTGTAGTTGCACATGTTCTTTTGGACAGTCAAAGTGTTCGTTTACAACCATTGACATCAACTTTGGCAGAATGCATGTTTTTAGTATGTGCCACACTACATGTGTAGTTGGCTAGAATCATGTTTTTAGTTGGCCAGAAAGTGTGTATTAGACGGTTTTTGCTTATCACATCATGGTCAGTTATAGACATTTTCCTTTTTATTTTTTTTCTAAATGAATCAGTACTGAATCATTTTTTTTGTTGATGCAGAAAAAGGCAAAGATTGCGAAAGTGGTCAATGACCTGTGCAGGGCTGTAACTGAACAGGTTGGCACCTTCATTGAAGCAGTTGCCAAGATCGATGACGAGGAACCAGATATTGATCCTTACATACAGCAGCCATCAATGCAAACCGGGGCGTCATACCGTGCTCAAAAAAGAAAGAGACGGGGTCAACTATAGAAGAAGAAGAAGAGTTTGTTGAGGATGAGTCAGAAGAAGATGAGGAAATGGAAGCAGCGATAGATGTTGACGATGACGGGGACACAGACGCGGATGAATCAGAGGAGGAAGACAAGGATGAGGATGACAATGAAGAAGATGCAGAGGAGGAGGAGGAAGAGGAGGAGGAGGAGGAGGAGGAGGAGGAGGAGGAGGAGGAGGACAAACAAGAAAAGGACAAAGGAGAGGAGGAGGAGGAACATAGTGAGGCAGAGGAGGAGGAAGAAGAAGGTGAGGCCGAAGAGGGGGACGGGGACAAAGGTGCAGCAGTTGATGGCAGTGAGAGGGGAGAAGACAAAGGCGTAGCAGCTGATGGCAGTGAGAGGGAAGAAGACGACGATGAAGAAGACGAGGACAGTTATGGTGATGATAAAGGGGGATCCAATGGAGGCAGCGACATCAGCGATGATGATGATAATGATGATGACAACGCCCCTGGTTCTGGTGGTACAGGCGGCAACACAGCCAGGAGGACTAGCACTTCTGCCACCCCTGCCAGCAGCAGCAATTCATTGAGTAGCAGGAGCACACTACAGATGTTAATCAACAAAACTTGCTGGAAAGACAAGGATTTGCCGAAGTCAAAGAAAAATGACGAAGCAGAGTCTCAGGGCAGCATTGATATGTTCAAGCTCTGTAACTTGATGCTAGCTTTGCCAACCAACTTTCCTGTGCTAGATTTTAGCGACCAAGATATGTGTGAGAAGATCAACTTTGCCATTGACAAGAGCCTATTCTTATCAAGTGTTGCTAAAAATAATCAAATTGACATGGAGGAAGCAGGAAAGGGTCTTGACTGGGTTCATTCAAAGGAAAAATACAAGGAATATTTGAAGCAGCTTCCAGACCTAAGCTCCGGCAAGAGCAAGGCAGCATCCATGGCAAACCCTCACGTGGTCCAGAAGCATAAAGCAGTTTCAATGAAGAAGAATCTGCAGTTGCCTGAAACCAAGGAGAAGATGGTGAGTGCAGATGCTGAAGTAAATATGGTCAAGGAAGCTGTGCTTCAAACTGATATGCCAAATGTAGTGAGCAGAGAGCCAACCACCATCACAGGAGTTCAACAGATCAAGGGGAAGACTCCCCTTTCAACAGTCCCACCAAAACCACCTAAGCAGCAAAAGATTGTCAAGTTTGCCAGGGGCACAAAGGGGGAACAGACCACAAAAGATTTGGGGTTCAGAGACGAGAGAGAACTGTGAGCCGCAACCATTGATGCAGGGGTGCCAAGTTCTGCTAGGTTGCTGCCAACTCAGACTGGAAAGATGCCAACTACAGATACCAGTGTGCCAACTGATGTGTCATCTAGCAGTGTGGTCACAGTCAAAACCACCACAGCTGCTCAGAAAGGCACCACTGCAACTGCAAGCCCCAAGGTGCCTACTCATAGAGATGCTTCAATGCCAAACACAAAAGGAGGTGATCCTACTACCAAATTGTCGTCCCCAAGAGCCAGCACACAGCAGCCAAGCAAGCCTGCATCACCAAGAGCTGACTCTCAGCAACCATTAACACAAGAGGAGGTGTTCAAGATTATAAGTAGGTGCAAGCTTCCAAGGCCGCAAACTACAACACTATCGCGAACCAAGTCAGTGAATGATGCACCCGTGTTTGTGCCACAAGGAGATGCCCTAGTCCTTGAACCCATACGAAGATCAAAGTCTTATCATGGTGACGGGTTCTGCGATGCACCATCTTTTCACCTCGGCATAGATGGTCATGCTCCAGCACTTGCTCCAGCAGCAGAAACAACGGAAGACGGTGTGATTTGTATTGATGAGTGTGAGTTGGACCCAGCAGCTATGAATGAAGGATGCGCTGCTGCTGATGCTGGAAAGGCAATAGCTCAAGAGCTAGATGTTGGATCACCAGAGAATTGCCACACCCCGATATGCGCAGAACCAGAAGCTGGCACGAGCAGTTCTTCGGGACCACCTATTGCACGAAGACAGAGGAGAGTAATAAGGCCCGCAGCATCTCAAAGGTCTCCATTCATTGACTACAACAAGAAAAAGTCTTTCAGCTCCAATGAGGCAGTGAACAAGCTTTACGCTACCCTCTTGTATTGGGTCAGGCATCACGAAGGAGCAAATGATGAAGCTACCAGGTAAACTAACTCCCCACAGCCTACATACATATCTTTTTCAGTTGCACAGGACCAGCCACTTAGTTGCACAGAAAGCATAGCATGTTGCACAGAACATGGGTTTTAGTTGCACACCTTCAAGCTAACTTGTCTTTTTATTGCTTTCAAAAAAAATTCAGCCCTGCGATAATCAGGTATGGTAATTTCTTAATTTCTTTAAAGGAGTTAGTTGATTTGATGAAGCCGGTTCAATGACTGTCAAAAATTGTTATTGAGACTGGAATCTTACACATCATGGAGAACTTACCAGAAGGGTCAAAGAAGGTTGTTATGCCACTGAGGTTTTCGGTAAGTTTTTCCAAAACCTTCTCCACAATCATCTTTGTTCTGTAGCACTTTTTTGTTGACCAATTGAGCCATGCTTTGTAATCTCTGCAGATGAATTTACAGCAAGGTATCCACAACGTGAATGAGATAAACAAGAAGTTTGATTACAAGAACCGTCTCGACAAGAAGGACTTGGTGAGTGTTGTGCCCACATGATCCATCTCTTTTTGTTGACATCCACAGCATGTTCAGTTGCACATGGCACATATGTTAGTTGGCACATACTTGTTGCAAACCTATTTTCAACTTGACCAAGTCTTTTACTGTTTTTTTCTTAGCTACAGCCTGTATCTGTGTCTGAAATCGTTCACGCTTGCAGGTCATGCTGCCAGTGCTCGAGTGCGTTGATGTAACCGATAAGGAGGGAGGGAGGCATTATTGGGTCTTCAATGTCAACTTGAGGGATGGACGCTTCGAAGTTCTTGACTCAAACAGGACGCTGGACAACATTGAGCTGATGACCACCGCCTCTACAATCGCGGGGGCAATACGCCAGCTATGGAGGAAGCATTACCCAAAGTTCAGCATCGAGCACTTCCAGATTATTGACATTGACGTACCGAAGCAGCTCGGCAAGTAAGACAATAAGCATGACTCTCTTCTCAATTTCTTACCATCATTTTGTAGTTTTTGAATTTTTCTACATGTGCAATCTTTAGTTTTTTAAGACACAGTACTAGTCTGCAATCTGTTTATCATTTTTATGAGTTTCTAATGGATTATCTAGCCAGTTGCAGAGTGGCACATAAGCAGTTGCACAGTGGCACATAAGCAGTTGCACAGTAGAACATAAGTAGTTGCACAGAGTGCATTATCTTTATTGGTTTTAATTTTATGTGACAAATTTTCTTTTTCTTGACCATCGCAGTAATGAGTATGGGCTGTTCGCACTGCTTAATGCCACCGAGTGGAACGGTAGCCAACTGCCCAACTACGAACCCAAGGAAGTACTCAACATCAGGAAGAAGCTGGCATATGACTGGGTCACCAGCGTGCACAACACCGCCCCATGGAGGAAGTTGCTGAGATACGACAAGGACTAGGTCAGTACTCCTTTTCTTTCTCTGCTCCATGGAGGTAGTTGCTGGTTTGCACAATTTTTAAGCAGATTTTGTAGTTGCACACTAGTAGAAATTCCGTTTGCAAGTCAATATCATCACTTTTGTTGATACATTAGGAGCACTGGACATACAATTGTTCAACAACTAAATATTTAACCAGTTGCCAACAAAGGCACAAATAGCAACCTTTTTTACACAGTGCATGAACTAATTCAAGGAGCATAAATTACATAAAGAGAAATCATAGATGTTGAATGTGTCCACTTGGTCCCAATATTGCTAAAAAACATCATTCTTTTCCTTTTTTGTCTCAAAGTTACAAACGATGAAACAGAATCACAGTAGCCTGAGTGGACACACACCAGTAGTGTGCTCTGTAGATTGGCACTGGCTGCATTTGTTTTTCTTCTTTGGGTGTAGCTCCAACGCTGATTTGTACCGTCGATGTTTTGCCCTACCCTTTGTAGTAGACCTTGGAGGATCCCTGGGCACAAAATCATCAGAAGCTTGTGCAGGGGATGCAACCTCCAACGGGGCAGTAGGACCATCACGATCACCTGTGTGATAATCATTTAAAAAATTTAGTACTTTTTTTGTTGTGCAACTAGCACTGATGTTCTGTGCAACCACACAGCCCATGATGTGCAACTAACTTGTTGCTGTGTGCAAGTTAAGTTGAAAAAAACACCTGTAGTAGCACGGCCCGTCATGGTACTTGGATTGTAATCGCTTATGGGCAGAACAGGACTAACAAGTTAGATTTTTATCTTGATCTTCAAACTAACACAGCGCATGCAACTAGGCAGCATGTTCTGTGCAACTGGGCAGGATGATATGTGCAACTGAAGTCACACACCCTAGTTTTGTTGGGAGTTGGGGAAGGTATTTTTACCTGGGTGATGAGCCCCCTGAGTCCTGCCAGTAGGTCCATTGGGAGTAGCACGCAGGGCACTGCAAGTTGGGCCAGGCGGGGGAGGAGGTCTTTGAGGGTTGGCATCACCTATAGCCAGAACAGGACAAACAAGTTGATGCTCGAACTAACACAGTGTTGTTTTCTGTGCAACTGAGCACCATGATGTGTGCAACTGAGCACCATGATGTGTGCAACTGGAGTTACAGACCTAGTTTGATGGGGAGTTGGGGCAGGTAATTACCTGGATGATGAGGCCCCTGAGTGCTGCCTGTAGGGCCAGGAGGTGGAGGATGTCCTTGAGGGTTGACATCATCTATATCCAGAACAGGAAAAACAAGTTAGTTGTGTTATCTCGATGCTTGAACTAACACAGCATGCGCAACTAGGCAACCTTTTTCTGTGCAACTGGCCACCATGATGTGTGCAACTGGGTACAATGATGTGTGCAACTGAAGTTACACACCTAGTTAGATCAGGAGTTGGGGCAGGTAATTACCTGGATAATGAGGCCCCTGATTGCTGCCTGGAGGTGGAGGAGGTCCTCGAGGGTTGCCATCATCTGATGGCCCCGTGGCAGCAGTCTGTTTTTTTCTTTTTCTTGGACTTGTTTAGGTGGCCGACCTCGGTACGTGCTGCGCGCATATGCTTGTATACAATAGCTTGTGCTGGATCAGAAGCAAAATTTGCTAGTTTCCGAAAATCATATATCATGTTCCTCTCCCTTATCTGCTTCTTTGACCGAGGAGGCATTTCATCCGGTTGTTCATAACCAGTCCCTGGCGCACTAGGTATAGCAGCAGGTGTCCACCGTCTTAGCAGGTACCTTTCCGGTATGACATCAACTCCAATATGGGTGAACACCTTGAGGATGTGGCAACAGAGGATGCCGTCCTTGTCCATTTTACAGCACTCACACAAATAGGAACCCTCCTCCACCCTTGCCTGCACCAAGTAGTTTCAAGAACTATATTTGGCAACAAATTCCTGGTTCGGTCTGAGCTCAAATATATCAGCACCAACTTGGAATGCATTATAACGTCCAATCAGCTCAAACTCTTCTCTGAACTTGCGGTAAAGGTCCCTAGTATAGGTTTTGTAAGCTTGCTTCTCTATTGGGAAGTTGGACCACAACTCAATCTCAAGGTGTTCTGTCCTGTAATCATTGCAGCCTTCCTTGGCAAGGATGTGGTTCTAGATTTTTTTCATATTACTTGACAAAGTTCAACATTGAGTTGTGTGGGTTCACATATCTTTTCAGGACGGCGTTGAACCCCTCACTATGCTATGTAGACTGTAGGAATGGGAAGAACCTGTGCTTGAAGTAGCATGACACCCAAGTTGACCTATATTCGTAAAACTTCTCAAAGTGCGTGTGTGTCATAGCCTCGTACTTCACCATTAACCCATCCCAATTCTGCTCAAACTCGTCTATAGTGAAGCTGAAGTCAACACACTTGTTGAAATCATCAGAGAGTCCTCGATTCCGGCACAGCAGCCAACCAACATTTTCCTGAGCCTTTTTCATGATGTGCCATCTACAACAGCGGTGCACGGTGGTTGGAAAGATGCTCTGTATTGACTGCCTCATTGCACCATCCTGATCGGTGATGAAGTTGTCAGGAGGTTTCCCATCCATAGCCTCTAGGAATGCTCCAAAGACCCAAACAAAGCTCGATGCCAACTCCTGCCTCACAAACGCGCAACCCAGCATGAAAGATTGGCCATGTCGGTTTATTCCTATGAAGGGCGCGAACGACATATTGTACATGTTGGTCATGTAGGTGGTGTCAAACGATATGCAATCATGGTACGCCTCTGCATAAGCTTTTCGAGCTAATCCATCCACCCAAAATATGTTGACAACTCTGTCCTCTTCATCATATTTCACCTTATAGAAGAAGTATGGATTGGTTTTTTGTATATCCTTGAAGTGCGCAATTGTCTCAATCAGATCACCCTCCTTTGTGTCATCTCTATGGAAACTTGTACAAAGATTTGTTATTGCCTTTGGTCCGAATGGCACCATCATCTCAAATCCATAGAACTCTGCCATTACATGCATCATACGTCCTGCATAATACAAAAACAAACAATGTATCCTTTTTTTAGTTGCATGAATGCGCACATCCAGCTGCTCAGTAATAGGACATGTGTTGGCACAGAAGATAATCGCAGGAAATGGACACCTAGCTGCATCTTTTTTAAAACACTTTTGCACTTTTTGCATACAGGACAATGTTTATTTGCACAGTAAAGACAATCTAGTTGCACAACAAGCACCAAAAGTGAAGTCATTTCAGTTGCACACCAGTTGGACACCAGTTGCACAGTTAAGTCATTTCAGTTGCACAGTAGTACCATAATAGTTGCACACTAGACTGCCTAGAGGAAAACTTAATTCTTTAAGGGATATAGAAAAACACCACACCTGTAGTCAAGTTGCAGTTATACAAGATGCGCAGAAACTCCTTTTCATCAGGTGAGATGCCTTGGTGGGATCTCAAGTATTTGGACAATGAAGGTTTGTTCACGAGCGGATGATTGTGGTCACGAACAAAGTGTGTCACCTCCCATCGCCCATCTATCAGCTTCCACTAGTAGAAAAGCACCTAAAGTCCCGGTTCATAAGGGCCTTTAGTCCCGGTTCATGAACCGGGACTAATGGGTCGTTACTAATACCTCCCCCCTTTAGTCCCAGTTCTAACACGAACCGGGACAGATGGTCCTCCATGTGGCCGGTGCGCCGAGCCCAGGCAGGGGGGCCTTTGGTCCCGGTTGGTGGCACCAACCGGGACCAAAAGGCATCCACGCGTCAGCATTCCAGTGGCTGGGGTTTTTGTTTTTTTTGAAAGGGGGGGGGGGGGGGGGGGTTGGGGGTTTTGGGGGTTAATTTAGGTGTTTCATATATTGTGTTAGCTTGCTAATTAATAGAGAGAAGTGTCCTCTCTTATGTCCGTTCTTGGGCAACGCTACGTACTATATACATATAGCCCTCGACACGCTAGCTAGTTAGAAAATGAAGGGAACCATTGAGTACAGAAGTTCGTCATGCATACCGAGAGAAATGATTGATCGACCTCTCCTTCTCTAAGAGATTGGTCGAACAACAAGTTTTCGTATCATGTACGTCCGACGCTACTAGCTACATACATGTACAATATATAAGATCTCTCAATTACAGTCCCCTAGCATTTGAAATCAACTTCCACATGGTATTCTCCGGCTTTATTGATGACGTGGTCAAGAAAGAATCCCGCCAATTCCTCTTGAATTGCTTTAATGCGATCTGGTTCTAGGAGTTCATTCCGCATCTGCCACGTCTAATTTGAAGAAGGGGGTTAATTAATACATATATATGAATGAAACTCAACAGAAATTATGGTGTAATAAAATGAAATTGTGAATATTATTAATTGCTTACGCACTTCATATTGTCTTTGAGAGTAGCCCCGCTTATTTTTCAAAGTCGCGTTGTAGATGAACTCGCACACGTAGTATCCACAGAAATCATTCCCTTGTTCCCGCCACAAACACTTTACGAGAAATAAAGGTCAATCAAACTGATAATGAAGCATTATAAATGGCATTGATGAAAGTATAGCTATAGAATCAACGGGAGATGCGCACAACTAGCTAGCCAGTAGTACTTACTTTTGGGTATGTATATCGCAGCTCCTTCGGCAGTCCTGGAGCTTTTGCGGTGAACTGTTTCCAAACCTTGCAAGACAAAGAAAATAATTATTATTACTTGAGATATCAGGAAATGAACAAAAAGTTGCCGCTATGGTGCGATAGTGATCGATTGAACTTACTTGCTGAGCATTTCAGTCATGTCCGCATAGGTGCTGGGATCTTTCCGTCTTGAGTCTAAGACGGTTACTAGTCCACACTCAAGCTTAATCTCCAGAAGAATATAGTGGTACCTGCGCACGCATGCATAACTCTTTGACGTGCTTTTCAACCAGAAATACATCTATCATATTTGTGTTAATGAACCCAATATCATAGATTTCATTTTTTTGCACTCGACGATCTTCAATCTGCATAATATATTGAGGATAATTAATTATAAATACATGCAATGAAAGAGCCGAGCTATATATAGAGACTTAATGATAGAAATAGTACTTACAGGCAGTAGCAAAAGACCGCTAATTTATCGAGGGCCTTTTGATTGAAGAACGCGAAGAACTCCTCAAATGGAACACACAACAGATCAGTTCCAACGAGGTCGTGCTCCTCTTTAATGTGCAGATACAAACTATTCGTCCCCCCAGACTCTCTGCAGGTTTTCATGTACCAAGTATGGAATCTTCGCATCATCGTTGTTAGATATTTTTCATCTTTGACGAGAGGCTTCCCGTACTCGTATCTGTGTTCTTCCACCTTCATGTATTCAGGAAGTGCATCGTCGGCTAGGTAATCTTGTAGATTGCCATAATAGGCCACCATCCCCGGAACATTAGCGACGATGTTGCCACTAGACACATTGAGCGGGGGGCACGATTGGTTTGCTTGTTCGCCGAGCTGGTCAATTTTTTCGCAGCTTCTCGTTCTTTTGCTCTTTGATGTCTGACAGTACTTCCCGACCGCTCCACTTGGAGATATGTCTGTTCAGTAATGCGCTCATAGTTGGTTCTCGGTAGAGACTTTGCCGGTTTCCTCAGGGCACCCAGAGTGCGCTTCGCTTTCACCGGATCTACCTTCTCCTCCGGAGGTGGATGCCTCTTTGCTTTCAACCCTGTAAACCAGTCATCCACTTTGGTCTGCACGATCTTCGCGTTTTCCTCCTCGGTCCTCTCGTACGGTAACTTCTCTAGAGTCTTCAGAGAAGGACCGAATCTGTATTTCCTCCTGCCTTTGGCTGTACTGCTAGACGCCGGCAGAGCAGACGGAGCGGATGTCTTCTTTGCTTGCTTACGAGGCGGAGGAGAAGGACTACGACGCGCCGGAGCAGCCGGAGCGGCGGCGGGTAACTTCCTCCCTTGCTGACGAGGCGGAGAAGGAGGAGGCTGGCTACTCGGGCGCGCCGGCGCAGGCGGAGAAGGAGGCGGAGTGCCGCCACGCGCCGGAGAAGGAGGCGGAGTGCCGCCACGCGTGCCCTGATCGTCACTCGCCGGAGGAGGAGGCTTTGGAGGAGGCGGAGTGCCCTGACTCACCGGAGGAGGAGGAGGAGGCGGAGGCGTCCAGTTCGGAAGGTTGATGAGCTCCTTCCGCCATAGGCATGGAGTCTTCAGAGCAGAACCCAGCCTAGTCTCCCCTTCACCGGTAGGGTGGTCAAGCAGGAGGTCCTCAAATCCCTCCGTTATTTCATCCACCATCACCTTAGCATATCCTTCTGGAATCGGCTGGCAGTGATAAGTTGTGCCGGGTCCACTAGGATAAACTTGGCCAACAGCCGCCTTGACCTTCAAATTCATCCATCGCGCCATAATGTGGCAATTTTGAGACTCCGTGATACCATCCACGGGATAGCTGGCAGGAGCCGTCAAGACATGCTCCAGCTGAAGCAGCTCGGTGGAAGCCACGCTGCTTCTCCGCTGAGATGGCGGGGTAGCTTCGGGGGAAGCTTCGGCAGGTCGTTTGCTGCGATCTGCTGCTTCTCGTTCCTCTAGCCCCATTACCCTTTCGTGCAGCGCCTGCAGTTGGTCCTGCTCCAGTTTCTTCCTCCTCTCGTGGGTTTTGTAACCCCCTGCGTCCGGAAAACCAACCTTCCACGGAATGGATCCTGGCGTGCCTCGTGTCCGTCCAGGGTGCTCAGGATTGCCAAGGGCCATTGTGAGCTCGTCCTTCTCCCTGTTTGGAAGGAACGTCCCTCGCTGCGCTGCATCGATATAGTGTCGAAGGTTCTTGACTGGTATTTGCAGTTGCTCGTCTGTCCACTGGCACTTCCTTGTTACAGGGTCCAAGGTTCCGCCAGCCCCGAAGAACCAAGTCCGGCAATGGTCTGGCCAGTACATTGTCTCTGGTTCGATCCCTTTTTCAAGCAGATCATGCTCAGCCTTGGACCACTTAGGCCGGGCTTTGAGGTAGCCACCTGACCCCGTGCGATGGTGAAGCTTCTTCTTCGCAGCATTTTGCTTGTTTGTCGCCGACATCTTCTTACTCTTTTCCGATGTCTTGTGGGCCACAAATGCGGGCCAGTGATCTTTGATCTTCTCATATTTGCCGATGAATTCTGGTGTCTTTTCTTTCTCGACAAACTGGTTCAGCTCTTTCCTCCACCTCCTCATTAGGGTTGCCATCTTCTTAAGAGCACAAGACTTGATTAATTGCTCTTTAACTGGCTTCTCCGGATCCTCCTCTGGCGGTAGGGTGAAATTTGCCTTCAGCTGAGTCCAAAGATCTTCTTTCTGCATATCATTGACATAAGACACCTCAGGGTCTTCCTCCTTAGGCTTATACCATTGATGGATGCTGATCGGGATCTTGTCCCTAACAAGAACCCCGCACTGAGCAGAAAATGCCTTCCTTGTCCGGATGGGTTCAATCGGTTCGCCGTCGGGCGCGATTTCTATGATCTCAAACTTTTCATCCGAGCTCAACTTTTTCTTCGGGCCTCGTCTCCTTACCGAAGTTGTGCTCGATCCGGAGGGCTAGAAATTATAAGGAAGAAAGACGAGAGTAATTAATATGTGTACATATACCAAAACAATGGATGCATCAATTAACTAGTCAGCACGGGCTTAACTAATATATATATACCTGGCCGGACTCGGTTCGGTCACCGGAGCAGTCAGCACGGTCTCCTTCTTGTACCTCCATTGTGTCACCGGAGCCATCATGAACATAGTCCTCTTCTTGTACCGGCATTAATGGGTCGAAGCCATCATGAACATAGCCCTCTTCTTCACCCAGTCCTTCGGGACCTTCGGTGTCGTTGAAAATGACGCAACTTCATCACTTCCTTGTGCGATTATGTGCCCCAACATCGCTTCTGTTTCTTCGTCTCGGGAGTGCTCCATAGTTTCTGCAAATATTTACAACATGTCAATTATTATTCAAACATGGTACAGATGGATATATATATATATATATATATATATATATATATATATATATATATATTAGTGGCAAACGTAGAACTAGCTAGCTAATCACAATAAGGAATCATGTTAGTGGCCTCGACGCTGCTTCTCTACGGTTTGGGGTCGCCTCGACACAACGCTTCAAGGGTTAATTTGGGTGGCCTCGAGAGAATTAATTTGTCGGGTAGGGGCGCGGTGGTAGGGGGTAGGAGACCAACATCGTTTTCTCTCTAGGGTTTGGGTGTCCTCGAGAGTTTTGGTCGAGCAAGAGGGCCGAGGGGGGTGCTGCCGTTGTATAAGTTATCACGGTCGAGAGGGGGTATATATATCGACCGCCCCTCATGTCGAAGTTATCTCGAGGGGGTTATATCGACAACGACGCGACATACATATACATGGGAAAATAATGTTATCGGGGAGGGGGTATCGGTACCCCTCCCCCCTCGTGTTGAAGTTTCTTCTTTCTCCTCTATTCCTTTCTTCTTCTACTCTTCCTTTTCTTCTTCTCCCTCGAGAAAGGAAAATAAGGAAAAGGAAGAAACTAGGAAGAAGGAAGAAGAAAAAAAAAGAACAAAAAAAAGAGGAGAAGAAGAAAGGAATAGAGGAGAAGAAGAATTCTCCTCTTCTTTTTCTTCTTATTTCCGCTTATTATTTATTTCTCCTCTTCTTCCTCTCCTCTTCTTCTCCTTTCTTCCTCTTCTTATTTTCCTTTTTCCTCTCATTCTTTTTGTATTGCTTGTTTTAAAAAAAATGTTCAAATAGAAAATTTCGAAAAAAACAAAGGTTTTGCCTAATGCGTTGTTCAGATGAATATACAAACATTTGCATATTCTACAATAATTAATATCACGAAAAAAATCTATGAACAGAAAAAAAACCTAACTTCTCTAAAAACATTAATACACATATGAACAAAAAATACATATATGAAGAAAAACATGCTCTGAACAATTTTTTTATACATTTTGAACATCTACATACACATAGCCACATACATACACATATACATTATATATATATATATATATGAACAAAAAAATTAAACTAATAAAAATGAAAAAAAACAGAGCCGGTGCGGTGCGGCGGCTCACAGCGGGGGCGGCTAGATGACGATGGCGACGGTGGGGGCGGCGAGGGCTCCGGCGCGCGGGGGCGGGACGATGGGGCAGGGGCTCGGGGTGGCGCGCGGTGGCGGGACGGGGCGCGGGCTCGGGGAGGCCGGCGACAAGGACGGTGCGGGCTCGGGAAGGCCGGCAACGAGGATGACGCGGGTTGGGGGGCGACGGCCTTGGCGGCGGCGGCGGCGGCGAGGTGGAGCAGCCTGGCGGCGTCGAGGAGGGTCGGCGTCGTCGGGGGCAACTGGCGATGAGATTCTGAATTTTTGCAAAGTGCTTGCTTATATAGCAAAGCCATTGGTCATGGTTCGTGAAACCAACCGGGACTAATGCACCCTTTAGTCCCGGTTGGTGCCACCAGCCGGGACCAAATGCCTCTTTTTCGGCAGCCCAAAGGGCGGGAAGCGGCGGCCTTTGGTACCGGTTGGTGCCACGAACCGGTACCAATGCCCCCCCCTTTAGTCCCGGTTGGTGCCACCAACCGGGACCAAAGGCACCTGTGCTGCACGCGTCGGGGCCAAAGTTTAGTCCCACCTCGCTAGTTGAGAGGGGCGCGCAGTGGTTTATAATCCCCACTGCCGCACCCCTCTCGAGCTCCTCTCCACCGGAGGCTTTCGGGCCTACTTGCTATTGCTGTGCCTGATGGGCCTTCTGGGCCTACTGCGGGCCTGAATCCTGGCCCATAGTAGGGTTTCATGTCATATTCAGGCCGTGGGGGCCCAGTAGGAGGCATTTTTTTGTTTTTTTTGTTTTCTTTACTTATTGTTGCTATTTTTATTTTTTTCCAGTTTTTTTGTTTTGTTTTCTGCATTATTTATTTTCTTTTGTTTTTTGCTTTATTTTTTAATTCTTTTTGCTTTTAGTTTTAGGAAAATTATAAACTTTCTGTTAGTGCCATTACTTTTCAAATTTGAAAACACTTTTTTTTTGTTTTCTTTCTTGCTTTATTTATTTTATTTTGTTTCTACTTACAACAAAATACTTATTGTTGTTTTTTTGTTTTGATTTCTGCATTATTTATTTTCTTTTGTTTTTTGCTTTATTTTTCAATTCTTTTTGCTTTTAGTTTTAGGAAAATTATAAACTTTCTGTTAGTGCCATTAGTTTTCAAATTTGAAAACACTTTTTTTGTTTTTTGTTTTCTTTCTTGCTTTATTTATTTTATTTTGTTTTTACTTACAACAAAAAACTTATTGTTGCTATTTTTAATTATTACGAGGGCCGAACCATAAGACATTAAAGCATTTCAAATGAACTCTGAAAAAGTTGAAAGTTGGCATGGTATCATACTCGTCAGTTACAAAGTTGGCATGGTATCATCATAATAGTTGCGGGAGAAAGTCTTCACTTTTTCTTCGCTTGTGTCATTTGCTTATTGCGCCGTAACCATGGATAATCTTCATCGTTTATCAGGATGCTGGGGTCAGCCTTGACTTTGAAGGGAGGAATTTCATGAAACTTTTCATAATCTTCAGACATGTCTGTCTTGTCCTCCACTCCCACGATGTCCCTTTTTCCTGAAAGAACTATGTGGCGCTTTGGCTCATCGTATGATGTATTCGCTTCCTTATCTTTTCTCTTTCTCGGTCTGGTAGACATGTCCTTCACATAGATAACCTGTGCCACATCATTGGCTAGGACGAACGGTTCGTCAGTGTACCCAAGATTTTTCAGATCCACTGTTGTCATTCCGTACTGTGGGTCTACCTGTACCCCGCCTCCTGACAGATTGACCCATTTGCACTTAAACAAAGGGACCTTAAAATCATGTCCGTAGTCAAGTTCCCATATGTCCACTATGTAACCATAATATGTGTCCTTTCCCCTCTCGGTTGTTGCATCAAAGCGGACACCGCTGTTTTGGTTGGTGCTCTTTTGATCTTGGTCAATCGTGTAAAATGTATTCCCATTTATCTCGTATCCTTTCCAAATCAATACAGTCAAAGATGGTCCCCTGGACAACAAGTACAGCTCATCACAAACAGTGTTGTCACCTCTGATACGTGCTTCCAACCAACTGCTGAAAGTCCTGATGTGTTCACATGTAATCCAGTCGTCGCACTGCTCCGGGTGTTTGGAGCGCAGACTGTTCTTGTGTTCATCGACATACGGGGTCACCAAGGTAGAGTTCTGTAGAACTGTGTAGTGTGCTTGAGACCAAGAATATCCGTCCCTGCATATTATTGAGTCCCTTCCAAGCGTGCCTTTTCCAGTCAGTCTCCCCTCATACCGCGATTTAGGGAGACCTATCTTCTTAAGGCCAGGAATGAAGTCAACACAAAACCCGATGACATCCTCTGTTTGATGGCCCATGGAGATGCTTCCTTCTGGCCTAGCGCGGTTACGGACATATTTCTTTAGGACTCCCATGAACCTCTCAAAGGGGTACATATTGTGTAGAAATACGGGGCCCAGAATGACAATCTCGTCAACTAGATGAACTAGGACGTGCGTCATGATATTGAAGAAGGATGGTGGGAACACCAGCTCGAAACTGACAAGACATTGCACCACATCACTCCTTAGCCTTGGTATGATTTCTGGATCGATCACCTTCTGAGAGATTGCATTGAGGAATGCACATAGCTTCACAATGGCTAATCGGACGTTTTCCGGTAGAAGCCCCCTCAATGCAACCGGAAGCAGTTGCGTCATAATCACGTGGCAGTCATGAGACTTTAGGTTCTGGAACTTTTTCTCTGGCATATTTATTATTCCCTTTATATTCGACGAGAAGCCAGTCGGGACCTTCATACTGAGCAGGCATTCAAAGAAGATTTATTTCTCTTCTTTCGTAAGAGCGTAGATGGCAGGACCTTCATACTGCTTCGGAGGCATGCCCTCTTTTTCGTGCAAGCATTGCAGGTCCTCCCGTGCCTCAGGTGTATCTTTTGTCTTCCCATACACGCCCAAGAAGCCTAGCAGGTTCATGCAAAGGTTCTTCGTCACGTGCATCACGTCGATCGAAGAGCGGACCTCTAGGTCTTTCCAGTAGGGTAGGTCCCAAAATATAGATTTCTTCTTCCACATGGGTGCGTGATTCTCAGCGTCATTCCGAACAGCTAGTCCGCCGGGACCCTTTCCAAAGATTATGTGTAAATCATTGATCATAGCAAGTACGTGATCACCGGTACGCATGGCGGGCTTCTTTCGGTGATCTGCCTCGCCTTTGAAATGCTTGCCTTTATTTCGACAGTGATGGTTGGTTGGAAGAAATCGACGATGGCCCAGGTACACATTCTTCCTGCAGCTTGCCAGGTATATACTATCGGTGTCAAGTAAACAGTGCGTGCATGCGTGGTATCCCTTGTTTGTCTGTCCTGAAAGGTTACTGAGAGCGGGCCAATCGTTGATGGTCACGAACAGCAACGCCTTTAGGTTAAATTCCTCCTGTTTGTGCTCATCCCACGTACGTACACCGTTTCCATACCACAGCTATAAAAGTTCTTCAACTAATGGCCTTAGGTACACATCAATGTCGTTGCCGGGTTGCTTAGGGCCTTGGATGAGAACTGGCATCATAATGAACTTCCGCTTCATGCACATCCAAGGAGGAAGGTTATACATACATAGAGTCACGGGCCAGGTGCTGTGATTGCTGCTCTGCTCCCCGAAAGGATTAATGCCATCCGCGCTTAAAGCAAACCATACGTTCCTTGGCTCACTTGCAAACTCATCCCAGTACTTTCTCTCGATTTTTCTCCACTGCGACCCGTCAGCGGGTGCTCTCAACTTCCCGTCTTTCTTACGGTCCTCACTGTGCCATCACATCAACTTGGCATGCTCTCCATTTCTGAACAGACGTTTCAACCGTGGTATTATAGGAGCATACCACATCACCTTCGCAGGAACCCTCTTCCTGGGGGGCTCGCCGTCAACATCACCAGGGTCATCTCGTCTGATCTTATACCGTAATGCACCGCATACCGGGCATGCGTTCAGATCCTTGTACGCACCACGGTAGAGGATGCAGTCATTAGGGCATGCATGTATCTTCTGTACCTCCAATCCTAGAGGGCATACGACCTTCTTTGCTGCGTATGTACTGTCGGGCAATTCGTTATCCTTTGGAAGCTTCTTCTTCAATATTTTCAGTAGCTTCTCAAATCCTTTGTCAGGCACAGCATTCTCTGCCTTCCACTGCAGCAATTCCAGTACGGTACCGAGCTTTGTGTTGCCATCTTCGCAATTGGGGTACAACCCTTTTTTGTGGTCCTCTAACATGCGATCGAACTTCAGCTTCTCCTTTTGACTTTCGCATTGCGTCCTTGCATCGACAATGACCCGGCGGAGATCATCATCATCGGGCACATCGTCTGGTTCCTCTTGATCTTCAGCAGCTTCGCCCGTTGCAGCATCATCGTGCACATCGTCTGGTTCCTCTTGATGTTCAGTAGCATCACCGTATTCAGGGGGCACATAGTTGTCATCGTACTCTTCTTCTTCGCCGTCTTCCATCATAACCCCTATTTCTCCGTGCCTCGTCCAAACATTATAGTGTGGCATGAAACCCTTGTAAAGCAGGTGGGTGTGGAGGATTTTCCGGTCAGAGTAAGACTTCGTATTCCCACATATAGGGCATGGACAACACATAAAACCATTCTGCTTGTTTGCCTCAGCCACTTCGAGAAAATCATGCACGCCCTTAATGTACTCGGAGGTGTGTCTTGAACCGTACATCCATTGCCGGTTCATCTGCGTGCATTATATATAATTAAGTGTGTCAAAAATCATTACAGAACATCATGAATAGATAATTAAGTGACCAAATTAATAGAAGTTCATCATCACATTAAAACCAAAGTACATACATAGTTCTCATCTAACAACATAAAGCTCTGCAGAGCATCTAAATTAATTAAACCATACACTGAAACTATGTAAAACATTTCAATGCGAAAACAAATGCGATCATAATCGCAACCAATGTAACAACTGATCCAACGGCATAATGATACCAAGCCTCGGTATGAATGGCATATTTTCTAATCTTTCTAATCTTCAAGCGCATTGCATCCATCTTGATCTTGTGATCATCGACGACATCCGCAACATGCAACTCCAATATCATCTTCTCCTCCTCAATTTTTCTAATTTTTTCCTTCAACAAATTGTTTTCTTCTTCAACTAAATTTAACCTCTCGACAATAGGGTCGGTTGGAATTTCCGGTTCAACAACCTCCTAGATAAATAAAATCTATGTCACGTTGGTCGGCATAATTGTCATAAACAATAAATGAACCAATAGTTATGAAAAGATAATATATACCACATCCGAATCATAGACAGGACGAGGGCCGACGGGGGCGGATACCAAAACCATCGCACTATATAAGATGCAATAATAAAAGTAAGAAAATTATACAAGTATCTATATAAACATACAAGTAAGAATTTTTTTTCCTTTCAGAAAGAAGATAAGAACAAGAGGCTCACCACGGTGGTGCCGGCGACGAGATCGGCGCGGGCGATCGACGGTGGTGAAGACGGGGACGGGACGTGACGGACCGCTAAACCTAGACAAATATTAAGGAAAATGGAGCTTGGAGGTCGAGCTTGGAGAGGAGAAAGCTTAAGTAGTGTGGCTCGGGCATTCCATCGAACACCTCATGTGCATAGGAGGTGAGCTAGAGCACCACAAAGCTCTCCCCTCGCCGGCCACGAAAAACAGAGCACTGGGAGTGCTCTGCTCGCGGGCGAGGGGTATATATAGGCAACTAATTGGTCCCGGTTGGTGACTTGAACCGGGACTAAAGGGCAGCCTTTGGTCCCGGTTCGTCCCACCAACCGGGACCAATGGTGGTGGGTCAGGAGCGAGGCCCATTGGTCCCGGTTCGTCCCACCAACCAGGACCAAAAGGTCCAGACGAACCAGGACCAATGGCCCACGTGGCCCGGCCGGCCCCCGGGTCTCACGAACCGGGTCAAATGCCCCCATTGGTCCCGGTTCTGGATTGAACCGGGACTAATGGGCTGGTCGGGCCTGGACCATTGCCCCCTTTTCTACTAGTGTTCACCAACATTTTCGCTTTGCACTGAGTCTGCTTTATTGTCTCACGTTTGTGCTTTTTCTTCTTCTTACTAGTACTAGCCTCCTCTTCAGCAAATATTGGAGGTTCTTCTTCCATCTCCTCATCACTGTCAACAGATTTTGGATCTGGAATAGGGTCCAGGACAGGAGGAGCCTCAGCTCCTCCATCATCAGCTTTGGGCTTCTTGAACTTGTTGCAGCAAAACTGTTGTTTTATCAATTCATTGGTGCGGGGTGTCCATCTAGATGTGTTCATCTTGCTAGAGAAACCCATCCGTAGTGTGTAGCTGTTGTAGTGATCCTTAGCAATTTGAAGGTTGTCAAACCTCATGCCAACATAGGGTTCCATAGGTTGAGAACCAGCCTCATCCTCTCCTTCTTCTTCTTGCACAGCTCCGTCAACAGCCCCAGCTCCTAGCTCAGTCCTGGTTGGACCAGGAACATTTGCATCGGTTCACGTGTCATCTAGAGTATGGTTCTCTGATTGCAAAGACACCACTACAGGGGCACCATGGGTTGATGGCTGGCCTGCCACATTGTCATGGCCCATAGGGTTTCCACCATGACTTGCCTGCGTGTAGTAAACAGATCGAACATTTTCTGTCCAGTTTCCTTGTGGTATGCTGGGTTGCTGCTGATCCGTATCATGAGGAAGCTCATTGAGATCAGGAGGCCACTCATTGAGATCAAGCATTTTTTCCCTTTTTTTGAATGCTGCCACACACTCACTGCACATATAAAAAAGAAGAAAGTGATGTCATCAGTTGTTAATCATAGAAAAGAGTGTTTCAAACAACCTAAAAACTTAGTAAATAGGAAGTTGCACACCATTTTATGACAATCTTAGTTCCAAAAGCAACATGTCTGTAGCAGAATCTTTTATTATAACATGCATGCACTTTTTTGTTTTTGCACAGAGTTGTTATGTTAGTTGCATAGTTTGCAGTAAATAGTTTGCAAGAACTTGACTTCTTTTTACCACAGAGTTTTCTGACTTTTTCCTCTGCTTTTGTTGCAATGATCCGCAGGGTTTCCGTTGGCAAGGAGCTTATTCAGATTTCTCTGCACATAATTGGGACACAATTTGATGCTACTTTTTTAGATGCAAAATCCAGGTGAAAGAAGAAAGAAGAATTTGAGGACAAACTATAGATATATGTTTTTCGTCGCCGTTTCTGTTTCTACTTCCAGTATGTTTGAACATATTTTTACACTATAGCTTTTCAATAGGTGTGCTACTAGAATATATGTGTGGGACAAGCAATATATGCGTGACTACTTTAATGTGGTTTTATGGCTTCAATAACCTTGTTTATTTATCTGTCGCACAAATTGCTGCAGAAGTTGCCGTACTGCAGTTTTTTGGTTTTGGCTAGAATAGATCTTTGAGTTGGCAGTCAATGTGTTCAGTTTTTGCTAGAATAGATGTTTCAATTTCCCAGGATGCATATATCAGTTGCCAGCATGCATGTTCAGTTGCACAGTCCATGTTTTCAGTTGGATAGAATATATGGTTCAATTTTCCTAGGATGCATATATCAGTTGGCCAGCATGCATGTTCAGTTGCACAACCAATGTGTTCAGTTGGCTAAAATAGATGTTTGAATTTTCATGGATCCATATATCATTTTGGCCAGGATGCATGTTCTGTTGCACAACCAATGTATTTAGCTGGCTAGAATAGACGTTTCAGTTGGCCAGGATGCATATATCAGTTGGCCAGCATGCATGTTCCGTTGCACAGTCAATGTTTTCAGCTGGCTAGAATAGACATTTCAGTTGGCCAGGATGCATATATCCAGTTGGCAAGCATGCATGTTCACTTGGCTAGAATCACGTATTAGTTGGCCAGAAAATATGTCTTAGTTGACTTGTTGAACACATAAAAGAGGCAGGGGAAACACTTTTGAAGAAGCTTATTTAACACATCCAGGTGGGAGAAACTTGTTTGGCATGCATCAAGTAGTTTTTGGCTTGTTTAACACATCCAGCAGTAACATCAAGTAGGCTGGTGAGATGTGCCAAATTCACCTCTTTTTTGAAGCAGCTTCTCCATGGATTTGTCCTAGATCCATGGAGAAGGGGTTTACATATGCCTACATATATGCAGTAGAAGAAAGGGGGAAGTGAAGAGGGGCTGAGGGGGGCTTACCTACTTGATGCTGCTGCCTGGTATGGCTCTGACCACCCTGCCTTAGATCTTTTTTTTTGAAGCAGCTCCTTCTTCTACTTTGGGGCTCCCATGGCGGCTGTGTAGGAGGAGGAAGAAGGGCTGGGGGCGATTCTGTTGGATCTCTTTCTGGCATGTAGAAGAAGAAGATGGCAGCGTGGAAGGGGCTGGGGCGTGGGGGCGAGCTGGCCACGTGGGGGGGGGGATTCTGTTCGATCGATCGATTTGGTGGCCGCTCGATCGGTCGGGATGGTGGCCCCTTCCTTTTCTGTTTCGCGGGAGACAGGGGGTTATCTTTTTCGGCTGGCCGCTCGATCGTGCTAGTGGGCAGCCGGCCGCCCACTAGACGCGTCCAAAATCAAATACTACTCTACGTCCCAGTTATAGGCCAAAACAGCAAAGCAATGTTTGCACGGGAATCAAGGACTAGTACTACTACCTATTTGGATGGGAAGGAATAAGACAAGAGGCATGCACCAAAAATCAGTCAAGTTCGTCACGTGAATCTCCCAATGGCCTGTTTTATGTCCAGCTTAGAAAGAAAAGAAAAAAGAAGGAAAAAGGGAGATTACGACCTTGAAGACACGGATATGGACAGCTAAACTAACATCGATCAAGATGAGGATTTGAAACGGGGTCAGACTTGGACTCCGCCATGTCCTGCCGCGTGATGAGCCGCGGGAGGAGTATATTGAAGCCGCCCTTTACGAGCCACCGTCCACTGGGACTGGCCCTGAGCCATCTTGTTGCTGGCCTTCTCTTATATTATTGTGACCCGCCGAGATGCACGCCCGTTTCTTACGCCGGCCGCTCCATCTCCGCTGTGGGTGAGCCGCCCCCTGCTCCGTTGACTCGTCATGAGTCACCACGGTTAAGTCATCATTGCCAGCGCTAGCCTCCGTGTTCATCCGGACGGCTATTAAAAGAAAAAGGGGTGGTATTATACCGCAGAGGCACGTTCGGTTGTGCTGCGGAGCTTCACGGACACGCGTATCGTGGTCCATTTACATCAACGCGTCAGCCGACTCGCCCGTCCGCACCGCCTTACAACGCCATGGACGACTCGCCCGTCCGCCCTCGCATCCGGTTCACGCGTGCTCGCCGGTTTACAACGCGAAGGACAAGTTGCTCATCTGCACCGGCTTACAACACCGGGTCACCCATCTATCTGCTCCCGCGGCTGACTCATCCTTGATTGATTTTAGGTTCACCGTGGTGATCATTAACTCCACAGCGGATAATTTTTGACATAACACATCAGGTGATATCCATCCAGACTATTTTAAATAGCACATATTAACTTTTTTCTTTTGAAGAACAATTACTCGGGCCTATGATGTTTTTGATACAGGACAATCGTTTACTACAAATATTGTTTGTACCATGGGTATGGAGCATGGGCTGACAATATTCCGCCCGGCGATAGTCTGTAACAAGCCGCCGCCGCCGCTTAATGGACGCGCACAAGCCGCCGCCCGTACGGCCCGGTCTACATCAACTAGCCGGGACTGCACCTGTGATTGACTCGCTCGTCTGCTCTCGCGGCCGGTTCACGCGTCCGCGCCAGTTTATAACGAGGAGGATAACTTGCTTGTCCGCACCGGCATACAACACCGTGGCCGACTCATCTATGTTGCCTCTGATGTTGCGGTCGTTTTTTACCGTCCGTTTCTTGCGGCCTGGACTACATCGACATACTGGGCCGCACCTGTCTGCGTGGGCTGTTAATTGAGTATGAGCAAGTCACAGCTTGGGTAGCCCGGTTTTCTTTCAACAAAATGGAGGCAAATTATCATATACTATCAACCGCCGTCTGCACTGGGTGGCTCAATGGGCAGGCGCACAAGTCGCCGCCCCTATAGTTTGGTTAACTTCAAATCGCCAATTGGAAGGAACCATTGGCCGAGTTGCTGGCACGGCTCATACGGGATTATTTATAACCCGCCGCAGTCACCTCAACCTTTTGTGGATTCACATCATGCTATCAACACCAATGATATGCAACTTATGCCGGTTTATATCACGGTCAAATATGGAGAATCTCAAGCCAATTCCTCGAGTCACCTTGAGACTCGGGGGCTACAATAATATAACTCAGCAAATGTCCGCGGTTTCAGTGAATTCAAGAACTCTAGGACGTTGGAGGGAAAGATAACCCAGTCCCGGAGGCTACTACCATATTGATGAAAATTTAAAGGCCATCAGAAAATTTCCGGTTCAAAATGAAGAATGCCGGTTTAAAATCCGGTTCAAGAGAAAGATGTCTCCCATAAAGCTTTGAAGCTCTCAATATCCGGTTTAACATCCGGTTCAAAAAGAATCCATCTCTCGCAA
Organism: Triticum aestivum; assembly: GCF_018294505.1. Classification (NCBI taxonomy): domain Eukaryota; kingdom Viridiplantae; phylum Streptophyta; class Magnoliopsida; order Poales; family Poaceae; genus Triticum; species Triticum aestivum. Next base: position 749,339,928 of record NC_057803.1, read on the forward strand.
GTTCGAGTTCTCAGAAAAAATAAAGGTTGCCAAAGAGAGCTTGCTGCCATGGTGCGCGGTTCAAACATGGGTATCCTGCCTTATTGGCTTATCATATCATTGGTCACTTTGGGGCTTCCTGCTCATTGAGCATAGTTATGAATACCCTCTTGATCCAGCTATCAAGCCAATATTATCAATATTATCGTAAGAGCATAGCTCTGGTTACTTCGGTAATCTGGCTATCAAGCCAATATTATCATAAGGGGCCAAAGAGAGTCTGCTGCACAGCACAACTCAAACATGGGTATCCCTTGAGCACAGATCACAATATCACTTGGAGGCTATGTTCGAACCATAGTCACACCTCTTGATAGGCATAAGGACACCAGGGAAATCATTTGGGGGCTTGGTCGTATCCGAACCATAGCCACACCTCTTGATAGGCATAAGGCCACCAGGGAAATCACTTGGGGCTATGGGTTCGAACCATAGATACACCTCTTGATAGGCATAAGGGCACCAGGGAAATCACTTGGGGGCTTGGTCATATCCAAACCATAGTTACACCTCTTGATAGGCATAAGGCCACCAGGGAAATCACTTGGGGGCTCTGGTCATATCCGAACCATAGCTACACCTCTTGATCGGCGCAATGCCACACTTATGACTACTTGGGGGATCTGGTCATATCTGAACCATAGCTTAAACCCTCTTGATCATACACATACATCATCATATATTGCATCATCATTACATTATCATAGCATGTATCTTATGATAAATGATACGTCTCCAGCGTATCTATAATTTTTGATTGCTCCATGCTATATTATCTACTGTTTTGGGCAATATTGGGCTTTATTATACACTTTTATATTACTTTTGGGACTAACCTATTAACCGGAGGCCCAACCCATATTGCTGTTTTATTGCCTGTTTCAGTATTTCGAAGAAAAGGAATATCAAACGGAGTCCAAACGGAATGAAACCTTCGGAATCGTGATTTTTTGGAAGAATATCATCCTGGAGGCTTGGAGATCAAGTCGGAAGACCCTCGAGGAGCCCAGGAGATAGCCCCCCCCCCTACTGGGCGCGCCCCCTATCTTGTGGGCCCCTCGAGCACCTTCCGACCGAATTCTTTCGCCTATATAAGCTTACGTACCCTAAAAACATCGAATATCAAGATAGATCGGGAGTTCCGCTGCCGCAAGCCTCTATAACCACCAAAAACCTCTCGGGAGCCCGTTCCGGCACCCTGCTGGAGGGGGAATCCATCACCGGTGGCCATCTTCATCATCCCGGCGCTCTCCATGATGAGGAGGGAGTAGTTCACCCTCCGGGCTTCCGGTATGTACCAGTAGCTATGTGTTTGATCTCTCTCTCTCTCGTGTTATCTCTCGTGTTCTCTCTATGGCATGATCTTGATGTATCGCGAGCTTTGCTATTATAGTTGGATCTTATGATGTTTCTACCCCTCTACTCTCTTGTGATGAATTGAGTTTCCCCTTTGAAGTTAACTTATCGGATTGAGTCTTTACTTTGAGAACACTTGATGTATGTCTTGCCATGTTTATCTGTGGTGACAATGGGATATCACGTGCCACTTGATGTATGTTTTGGTGACCAACTTGCGGGTTCCGCCCATGAACCTATGCATAGGAGTTGGCACACGTTCTTGACTCTCCGGTAGAAACTTTGGGGCTCTCTTTGAAGTACTTTTATGTTGGTTGGATGAATCTGAGATTGTGTGATGCATATCGTATAATCATGCCCACGGATACTTGAGGTGACAATGGAGTATCTAGGTGACATTAGGGTTTTGGTTGATTTGTGTCTTAAGGTGTTATTCTAGTATGAACTCTTTAATAGATCGACCCGAAAGAATAACTTTGAGGTGGTTTTGTACCATAATCTCTACATTTGTTCTCTGCTATTAGTGGCTTTGGAGTGACTATTTGTTGCATGTTGAGGGCTTGTTATATGATCTATCTATGTTATTATTGTTGAGAGAACTTGCACTAGTGGAAGTATGAACCCTAGGCATTGTTTCCTACCATTGCAATACCGTTTACACTCACTTTTATCATTAGTTACCTTGCTGTTTTTTTATATTTTCAGATTACAAAAACCTATATCTACCATCCATATTGCACTTGTATCAACTTCTCTTCGCCGAACTAGTGCACCTATACAATTTACCATTGTATTGGGTGTGTTGGGGACACAAGAGGCTCTTTGTTATTTGGTTGCAGGGTTGTTTGAGAGAGACCATCTTCATCCTACGCCTCCCACGGATTGATAAACCTTAGGTCATCCACTTGAGGGAAATTTGCTACTGTCCTACAAACCTGTGCACTTGCAGGCCCAACAACATCTACAAGAAGAAGGTTGTGTAGTAGACATCAAGCTCTTTTCTGGCGCCGTTGCCGGGGAGGTGAGTGCTTGAAGGTATATCTTTAGATCTTGCAATCGAATCTTTTTGTTTCTTGTTTTAGCACTAGTTTAGTTTATAAAAGAAAACTACAGAAAAATGGAATTGAGTTTGTCTCATACGCTCCGTCTTTTTAATATCTCTCGTGAGTATGACGGAAAGGAAAATTGTGCTCAAGTGCTAGAAGAAGAATGCATTAAAATACTTGGTACTAAATCTTTGAATGATGAGCATGATTGCAATGTTGTTAGTATGAACTCTTTGAATATCCATAGTACTAATGATGATTGCACTAGTTATGATGAAAATATCTCTCATAAGCATGTCAACTTTTGTGGAGTGCATGTTTGCATTAACAAACCAAATAAATAATATATATATTGCAAGAGGCATAAGTATTTAGAAACTAGGAAGTTATAATAAAGGCTAGATAAGAGTGCGGAGAATTTAAGATATCTTTCCCGTTGTGAATTTTGCAATAAACAAGATCATTTACATCTCCAATGCAAATTGTTTCATGATCGGGTCGTGTCCAAAAATTGTGATGGTTTGATCTCCCTTTCTCATTACAATGAACTTAGATTGCTTTTGGGTTGTGAAGAGTTGAATTGTTTAACTAAGCCTATTCCAGAATTTAATCTTAAGCATTTGCTTGATATTGATCTAGAAAAGATTTATATGTTTTGTGCAGAGAATTGCATTGAAAATCCTTATATTTCCAATTACCTAAAGAAAAGAAAGCAAATGGAAGATGATGAGAATACTAATGAAAGGGAAGAGACTTCCCAATCTCCTCCTATTATTTCTTATGATGAATCAGGTAACGAGGAGGAGCTTTATATTCAACCAATCTCATCAATAAGGAGCTCAAAGAGGAAGGTTGAACCTACACACAATGTGAAGAAGAAAAAGAAAAGAAGGAGCAACAAAGGTAGAAAGGTATCCCTCCCAAATGATGTTGCCCCTACTACTCATTTTTAATGATGAGATCGATTATGCTTATGATATGAAAAAGCCCAAGCTTGGGGAAGCTATGTTTGATGAGGATGAAATATTTGAGAATATATTTGCTGAAATTAATGTTTGTCCCAATCTTGGGGATGCTATGTTTAATGAAGATGATATTTTTAGCACCCCAAGTTTTGATATGCAAAGTTGTTATGATGATAGCATGCCTCCTACCTATGATGATTATATTGATGAAAGTGGGTTCGGAAGAGTATCAACTTTAGGAAGTAGTGATCTGACTATTTTGGAGGATGTTGAATTTTATTGTGATGAATATGAAAGTGGATTTGGAAGACTGTCAACTTTATTTAGCGATTCCACTATCTTGGGAGAGGTTTCAATCGATTATGATGAGAACGAAGTTGCTACTTATGATGATTATTGTGATGAAACTTATGCTATAAAAAGTAGTGATGATTATATTTATAAAACTTGTCATGATTATGATTACCCTTTTTTTGAACATTACTCTTTTAATATTGAAACAATTTTTAGTGTTCAAGTCTCTTATGATACTCCCACTATTCCGAATGAGAAGAATTTTGCTTATGTGGAGAGTAGTATGTTTTCTATGCTTGTAGATCATGAAAATAATGATTAATGTGCTGGTTATATTGTTTAATTCATTCATGATGCTACTGAAAATTATCATGAGGGAGGAATATATACTTGTAGGAATTGCAATAATATCAAGTTTCCTCTCTATGTGCTTAAAATTTTGAAGTTATGCTTGTTTTACCTTCCTATGCAAGTTGATTCTTGTTCCCATAAGTTGTTTGATCACAAAATCCATATGCATAGGAAGTGGGTTAGACTTAAATGTGCTAGTCATATTCTTCATGATGCTCTCTTTATGTTTCAATTCTTATCTTTTATGTGAGCATCATTGAAATCATCATGCCTAGCTAGGGGCGTTAAACGATAGCGCTTGTTGGAAGGCAACCCAATTTTATTTTAGTTTCTTACTTTTTGCTTCTGTTTAGCAATAAATAATCCATATATCCTCTGTTTAGATGTGGTTTTGTGCTTTAATTAGTGTTTGTGCCAAGTGGAACCTTTGGGAAGACTTGGGTGAAGTCTTTATGATCATGCTGTAAAAAACAGAAACTTTACCGCTCACGAGATTAGCTAGAACTTTTCATAGGAGAGTGATATTTAGTTGATTCTTTTTGCAGATTATTACTAGACAAATTCTTCAGGTCCACCAGTTTATTTTAGAATTTTTGGAGTTCCAGAAGTTTGCGTTAGTTACAGATTACTACAGACTGTTCTGTTTTTGACAGATTCTGTTTTCATTTAGTTGCTTGCTTATTTTGATGAATCTATGGCTAGTAAAATAGTTTATAAACCATAGAGAAGTTGGAATACAGTAGGTTTAACACCAATATAAATAAAGAATGGGTTCATTACAGTACCTTGAAGTGGTGTTTTGTTTTCTTTCGCTAACGGAGCTTACGAGTTTTCTGTTAAGTTTTGTGTTGTGAAGTTTTCAAGTTTTGGGTAAAGATTCGATGGACTATGGAATAAGGAGTGGCAAGAGCCTAAGCTTGGGGATGCCCAAGGCACCCCAAGGTAATATTCAAGGATAACCAAGAGCCTTAGCTTGGGGATGCCCCGGATGGCATCCCCTCTTTCGTCTTCGTTCATCGGTAGCTTTACTTGGAGCTATATTTTTATTCACCACATGATATGTGTTTTGCATGGAGCGTCATGTCATTTTCTTTAGCTTTGCTTGCTGCTTGAATAAAATACCAAGATCCTGAAATTATTAAATGGGAGAGTCTTCACATAGTTGTATAATTATTGGACTACTCGTTGATCTTTACTTATATCTTTCGGAGTAGTTTGTTGTTTGCTCTAGTGCTTCACTTATATCTTTTAGAGCACGGTGGTGATTTTATTTTGAAGAAATAGATGAACTCTCATGCTTCACTTATATTATTTTGAGAGTCTTAAATAGCATGGTAATTTGCTTAAATAATCCTAATATGCTAGGCATTCAAGACTAGTTATAACTTTCTTATGAGTGTGTTGAAGACTAAGAGAAGTTTGATGCTTGATAATTGTTTTGAGATATGAGGATGGTGATATTAGAGTCATGCTAGTTGGGTAGTTATGAATTTGAGAAATAATTTTGTTAAAGTTTGTGATTCCCGTAGCATGCACTTATGGTGAACCGTTATGTGATGAAGTCGGGGCATGATTTATTTATTGATTGTCTTCCTTATGAGTGGCGGTCGGGGACGAGCGATGGTATTTTCCTACCAATCTATCCCCCTAGGAGCATGCGCGTAATACTTTTCTTTGATAACTTGTAGATTTTTGCAATAAGTATATGAGTTCTTTATGACTACTGTTGAGTCCATGGATTATACGCACTCTCACCTTTCCACTTTTGCTAGCCTCTCTAATACCGCGCACTTTTCGCCGGTATCATACACCCACCATATACCTTCCTCAAAACAGTCACCATACCTATCTATCATGGCATTTCCATAGCCATTCCGAGATATATTGCCATGCAACTTTCCACCGTTCCGTCTATTTTGACACGCTCCATCATTGTCATATTGCTTTGCATGATCATGTAGTTGACATCGTATTTGTGGCAAAGCCACCGTTCATAATTTTTTCATACATGTCACTCATGAATCATTGCACATCCCGGTACACTGCCGGAGGCATTCATATAGAGTCATATTTTTTTCTAAGTATCGAGTTGTAATTCTTGAGTTGTAAGTAAATAAAAGTGTGATGATCATCATTCTTTAGAGCATTGTCCCAAGTGAGGAAAGGATGATGGAGACCATGATTCCCCCACAAGTCGGGATGAGACTCCGGACGAAAAAAAAGAAAAAAAAGAGGCCATAAAAAAAAGAGAAAAGGCCCAACGTATATATTGCATCATCATTACATTATCATAGCAGTATCTTATGATAAATGATACGTCTCCAACATATCTATAATTTTTGATTGCTCCATGCTATATTATCTACTGTTTTGGGAAATATTGGGCTTTATTACACACTTTTATATTACTTTTGGGACTAACCTATTAACCGGAGGCCCAGCCCATATTGCTGTTTTATTGCCTGTTTCAGTATTTTGAAGAAAAGGAATATCAAACGGAGTCCAAATGGAATGAACCCTTCAGAATCGTGATTTTTTGGAAGAATATCATCCTCGAGGCTTGGAGATCAAGTCAGAAGACCCTCGAGGAGCCCAGGAGATAGGGGGCGCCCCCCCCCCTACTGGGCGCGGCCCCCTATCTCGTGGGCCCCTCGAGCACCTCCCGACCGACTTCTTTCGCCTATATAAGCTTACGTACCCTAAAAACATCGAATATCAAGATAGATCAAGAGTTCCGCCGCCGCAAGCCTCTATAACCACCAAAAACCTCTCGGGAGCCCGTTCCGGCACCCTGCCGGAGGGGGAATCCCACACCCGCGGCCATCTTCATCATCCCGGCACTCTCCATGACGAGGAGGGAGTAGTTCACCCTCGGGGCCGAGGGTATGTACCAGTAGCTATGTGTTTGATCTCTCTCTCTCTCTCTCTCTCTCTCTCTCTCGTGTTCACTCTCGTGTTCTCTCTATGGCACGATCTTGATGTATCGCGAGCTTTGCTATTATAGTTGGATCTTATGATGTTTCTCCCCCTTTACTCTCTTGTGATGAATTGAGTTTCCCCTTTGAAGTTATCTTATCGGATTGAGTCTTTACTTTGAGAACACTTGATGTATGTCTTGCCATGTTTATCTGTGGTGACAATGGGATATCACGTGCCACTTGATGTATGTTTTGGTGACCAATTTGCGGGTTTCGCCCATGAACCTATGCATAGGAGTTGGCACAAGTTCTTGACTCTCCGGTAGAAACTTTGGGGCACTCTTTGAAGTACTTTTATGTTGGTTGGATGAATCTGAGATTGTGTGATGCATATCGTATAATCATGCCCACGGATACTTGAGGTGACAATGGAGTATCTAGGTGACATTAGGGTTTTGGTTGATTTGTGTCTTAAGGTGTTATTCTAGTACGAACTCTTTAATAGATCAATCCGAAAGAATAACTTTGAGGTGGTTTCGTACCCTACCATAATCTCTACGTTTGTTCTCCACTATTAGTGGCTTTGGAGTGACTCTTTGTTGCATGTTGAGGGCTTGTTATATGATCTATCTATGTTATTATTGTTGAGAGAACTTGCACTAGTGAAAGTATGAACCCTAGGCCTTGTTTCATATCATTGCAATACCGTTTACGCTCACTTTTATCATTAGTTACCTTGCTGTTTTTTTATATTTTAAGATTACAAAAACCTATATCTACCATCCATATTGCACTTGTATCAACATCTCTTCGCTGAACTAGTGCACCTATACAATTTACCATTGTATTGGGTGTGTTGGGGACACAAGAGACTCTTTGTTATTTGGTTGCAGGGTTGTTTGAGAGAGACCATCTTCATCCTACGCCTCCCACGGATTGATAAACCTTAGGTCATCCACTTGAGGGAAATTTGCTACTGTCCTACAAACCTGTGCACTTGCAGGCCCAACAACGTCTACAAGAAGAAGGTTGTGTAGTAGAAATCAATAAACCGGCATTTATTGATCCGGCTTGGCTTTCAATCATAATTTGTCAGTACATGATCAATTATAATCCGGCGCTTATTGACCCGGTCTAGTTTCGACTACAAGTCGCCAGTATTATATATGGATAATCCGGTGTTTATTACAACCAGGTTCGGTTTTATTATAAACCAGCACAATATGGGAGGAGTTATCAGTACTCAAGATTTGGGTTATCACCCTTACTACAAAAAGTTGGTAAATCAACGGTGTGATTTAATGTCACAGGTATGATATATTTCATATTTGATTATTCTTAAGTTCAGCCTTGGTTATAAACCCGGGTTATATGTTGGGCATTATGACCCGTCCAGCGGTAAACCGCCAGGACACGTTAAACTTGTTGTATGCAGAAACAGGTTGAATAAAGCATGATTATAAATCACCGGCGTTTATTAACCCGGCATGGCTTTCGACTATAAGTCGCCAGTACGATGATAAATTATCCAGTGTTTATTAACCCGGACTGGCTTGGGATTATAAGTCGTCAGTATATATTTGGATGGTGCCATTGGAATCATGCGCTCATAAATCATTGGATTATATTATTCAACTCTTTAATAGCCAATATGGTTGGATTTTTATTATGGTTATCAATGACCAGTATTATGATTGAGGTTTTCAAAGTCGCTTCAGCGCAATGGATATTGTTTTATCAATGGATATGATTTATTCTACAATGGAGGGAATAGTCCCGAGTCACTGCAGACTTATGACCCGGCACTCGGGGGCTACATTATTCAAGTTGAGATTTATATCAAATATGCGAGTCTCATGTCGCTGCAAGCAGGCACCATGACACTTGGGGGCTAATGCAAAGTCATTTTTATTGGCCTTATTGAAGACCCGACTCATCACATCATAATGAGCCGGCCCTTGGGGGCTACACATTGCTTCTATCAATGATTCAAGGTACACAAGTTTTAATCTATTATATTCAAGGGTCCACTCCTCAGTTGGTAAAGCATAATGACCCATGGACGTGGGTTCAAGCCCCATGGTGGAGTTACATCATATGATGTTACTTTCAATGAAGCATGATCAGATTTATAAAGTCCTTGCTCATTATTGCATAATGACCCAGCCCTTGGGGGCTACACTGGTTGAAGTTTTTATGAGCATAAGGCAATTTCAAGTCCCAGGTTGCTGCAAGCATGACAACCCGGCACTTGGGGGCTACATATATGGGGTATTTAGTTTTTACTAGTGATTGAGATGAACAACATGGATTTCTTCAAAGTGGCAGTAATTATATGGAAACAAGTCTCAAATCATCACTTTGTTCTGTTCAAGACATGGGGGCTACAGGTAATATGGATATAAGGGAGAAATATCTTCCAATTTTCGGTTTTGAGCAAACCAAATTGACCCGGCATCACCAATCATTATGACCCGGTGTCTGCAACAATCATGAACCGGCGTTGGAAGCAATCATGACCCAGAATTATCAGTATTATAACCCGGCGATTTTGGAAATCATAGATTGACAAGTTCTATATTTTCAAGCCGGCTGAATATCAGTTGAATATTTGAAGACCAATATTTTTGTCAAGTCAGAGCATTGAAGGCCAAGTCAAATGGATTCTTTATTTACAACATTTTTTCTACAAGCAAATTGATTATGATGCTGGTCTACTGACCCGGATTTTCTAGAGGGAGGAAATGACAAGGGTTTAAGGATGATCAGGTGCCGGTTTACAAGAATTTTTAACCCGGAGTATAACTTGTCAAAGCTGTTCTTGTGTTTGTTTTACAGGATCAGTTTAACATGGATAAATCAAAATTAAACTGGGGGCTAATGTCGGGGATATACCCCGCGGGATGAACCGGCCGGAAATATAACCCGGTCGGACTTGGCTGTTTACTTGAAGACCCGGTTGACATTTGGCGATTCACTGGCGACCCGCCCTGACCGGACGGTTTACAAGCAATCTGCCTGAACATTATGACTCACCGGTAACCCGGCGACGGGACAGACGGATGACAAGGCCCAAGGCCCAGAAGGCCGGTTTATGTCAATAGTGGGCCGGTTTAAGGGGAAAGGCATGAAGAACATTTACCTTACAAGGAGTTAAGACCCAGACTTGTATTCGGGTTTGTATTAGAAGGTAGACTAGTCTGAATCCTAATAGGACTCCACATGTAACCCGCCCTTTCAACTTATATAAAGAGGGGCAGGGCTCCCCAAAAGAGGGACAAGCAAGAAGAAACAATCTCTAGTGCTAGACACAAAGAGCCGGTTTACCGGCGACTCCGTCATGAGCATAATGAGACCTAGTCACAAACAGCATGTAGAGCTTTTATCGGATGATGTTTCCCGGGGCCCGAAGCTGTCTAAATCCTTGTCTTGTGTGTTGATCCGCCTCGCGTCTCTCAATTCCGACCAAGCCCTTAAAGCTACCGCATAGATGCGTTGGCCTTACGACTAAGTCCTCACACTAGGACATCTGCCGTGACAATTCCACGACAGTTGGTATGTCCTAGCATCACCTCTCTATATATACACACACTATTGCAACACATATAAAAAACAATATTTAGAACATAATTAAAGCTATTTCTAGGAATCCATTAGTTATAGGGATATATACTTCCAAATTTAGTATTTCACTAAGAAGGGAATTATTACCGTATTAAATACGCTTTCGTGAGTTTTTAAAACTTTGTTAAGTTTCAGTTGCCAAATTTCATTAAAAAAAGACAGAAATCACAAGTTTTAGAAACTAAAAGTTAAAACTTGTTGTGCCCTCATGTAGAATCCAACGACTTCATGGATCACGAGGGATTGTGCGGCCGGGCACGGCTGGGCAGGTGCACGCCCCATCGAAATTGCAGGCTTTTATTGGAGCGCAGTGATAGGTGCCGGTCGACCGGCTCAAATTCTGCCGGTCGACGCGCAGCCCTTGGATAGCACCACGCGTAGCCGTTCGATGACATCTTTCCATAGTCTTCTTCACACCCTCGCATCGGCATCTTAAATATCACATAAAACGAATCCATGGCGGCCGCCCACTCTCCCATCGTGTCGCGCGTTCTCTCCCTCTTGCAGGTGGCAAAGGCGAGCCGCCCCCGTTGCTCGCCGAAGACGCTCGCCACCGGCGTGCTCGCCTTCGTCAGTCGCAAACAAAAAAAACCATTTGATTCACCGACACTGGTTCCAACAAATCTGAAGGACGGTTGTAGCAAAAAAGGACACTGCCTGCAGCAAAATCCAAAGATGATGGAAGCAAAAATTGGATGTTGGTTCCAGCAAAAACCAAACGGTGGGTAGCAAAAATAATTAGGCGCTAGTTCTAGTAAACCCAAGATGATGGTAGCAACAATGGACATTGGTTCCAGCATAAACAAAGGCGGGCCGACGGTGGTCTTTATATTGTAGCTCCAAGCTGGGCACTAGTTACAGCAAAAACAACCAGACGGTGCTAGCAAAAAATGGGGCTGGATCCAGCAAAAAAAAGTTCATGGTTCCAGCAAAATTACCGCCGCCTCCGCCCCCGGTCGGCCGATGGCAGCGAGTCTCGGTTCCAGCATCTCCAAGCCATGGTTGTAGCATTCGACGCAGCCGGTCCCAGCATCTTGCGCCGCCGGATGCAGCACGCCGCGGCCGCCGCATTCGCCCCGCCTGTTCCAGCACTGCCATACTGGGATGCAACAATTTGCCCTCCGTCGCATCGCAACTCACGCGGTCGCCGTCGATCGATGCGACGGGTCGCCCCGCCAGACGCGACGGGTTAGCAGCCGCATCGGTATGCCCCGCGGCCGAGCCTTGCACCCGCAGCGGCGGCGCTAAACCTGAAGGCCACTACTAGGAAAAAGGCTATAGATAGGATTGATACTAATAGCGCACCAGGGATGCAGTGCGCCACTACTATATACTAATGGCGCACTAGTTGGTGATGCGCCATTAGTGTGGAAGACACTAATGGCGCACCAGAAAAACGGTGCGCCACTAGTAAAAAAGTTTTTTTTTCATTTTTACATACATACTAATGGCGCATCCGACCGAAGTGCGCCATTACTAGTTCTAACTAGTAATGGCGCACTAGACAGACAGTGCGCCATTAGTATATTTTTTTTTGATATCATGAATATTTTTAAATTTTATGGGCAGTTTTTGAATTCATGAATATTTTGTCAAATTTGATGATATTTTTTCATATTCAATATGAAAAAATATTGAATATTCATGAGGACACTCGATCTCGATCCCCCTCGCCGCCGAGCACCCCCCGCACCCTCCCCCATTTTTTGATGATATTTTCAAATAACAAATTTGATGATATTTTCAATTAACAAAAATTGATGATATTTTCAAAAAAAAAATTGATGATATTTGATGATATCTTCTGTTCTAGTCCTCATGAAAATAACAAATTTGATAAAAAAAACAAATTATTAAATGCAACAAGAAATAATGAAAACAAATAACTAATGGCGCACCCTAGGTGGGTGCGCCATTGCTATAGTGTGTACCCCTTCGCCCGATCCCCCCCCCCCTTCCCTCCCCCCTCGCCAGTTCCCTCTCCCTCCTTCCACCGCGCCGCCGCCGCCGCCGCTGCCCCGACCCACTACGCCGCAGCCGCCCACGCGCCCCCGCCGCCTCCCTCTCCCCTTCCTCCCCCTCGAGCCCGCGACCTCCTCGGACGGACGGCGGCGCGAGCCTCCCCGCGCTCCACGACGGACGGGCTCCTCGACGGACGGACGGACGGCGGTTAGCCTCGTCGGACGCGCTCCTCGACGGCGGCACGAGCCTCCGCGCGCGGCTGCTGCTCATCGACGATGGTTAGTCTCTGTCCCTCCCTCCCTATCTCCCCCGCTCATCCCCATGCCCCCACGGGGCGGCGACCTAGGGTTAGGAGCAGGAGCTCGCCGCCGCCGCCCCGTCGTGCCGCTGCTGCTGCTTCTTGATCGGTTTTATTAGTTGGGGAATGCGCGTTAGGTTCTTATTAGTTCTCCGTTTCTTCTTGGGTGGTCTCGAAGTGATTTCAGCGAGGTAATTTAGTTCCCGATCCTCGGGTCGGTGCCTCTTTTAGCGAATTTGGGGATTTCTTTGTCGGCCTTGGAATGAACAGGTGGGTAATCTGAGCTCGTTTAGCATTCTGGGTGGTTCTTGGTGGTGCCTTGGCCCTTTGCAACCAATGTGGTTGGGGAGATTAGGTTCTGACATTGTAGGTGGTGTTCATTACGATCAACGGCACCACACCATGTGTGTTCTTTGGTCCTTGAACCAGTACATAGTTTCACCGGCATTAATGCCTTTAATTGAACTAATTTGTGAATGTTGAGTTTCCCTTGACTTGTCAAGTTGGGACAGTTTGAGATTCAAAGGTTTCAGTGAGTAGACTGGATATTTTGTGTGTAGTAATGTTTTGGTGCTTATTGCTTTGGATACTTTTTGTGTATGCTTTGCTGATACTTGTCTTAGGAAAGCTGACACTACTTTATCTAATTAAGTTCTTCGTGTCTTCCTTTTAATCTTAGAATGGCACAGTCATATGTGTTTGTCAGTTAAATTCAGTCACCATTCTGAATTTTGGCAGTACTCTACAAACTGCTTCAAAATTAGTCCACACAAACAAGTGCATTTTTCTAGACCTACTTGTAAATTATTCCAGTTTGAAACTGAGATCTGCATGTACTGTCATAATTTCCAGTTTGTATAATTAGAGTATTGAAGATGTGTATTTTCAATTTAGATAGGGGTAGGTTTGCTTAACAGTTCAATTTATCAATAGCTCCATCTTAGAAATTTAATTGTACAATGGCAAAGATTATGACATGACAAATGCCTAACATGTTCAGTAAACTACAGTGAACATCTTTCTCCAAGTAATTATTTGTATACCATGGTTATTGACAGTAGATTATCATTCCTATTTTAGGAAGGTCTATTCCTGCAATATCATTGTTACCTTTTATTGGCAAATCATTTGGTTCACATCCTAGAATCTTGTTGGATTTGTAACTTGGTCCACTCAACTTCTTTTTTACCATGTGAGTCATCATTGATGAAGTAGTAGTTTAAGGTCTATTGGGTGTACCTAAATTACTCTAGTGATAGGAGTAGTAGTGGTGGCCATCTAGTTGGACTACTACTGCTAGGACTTGCTCCAGATTTTAGGATTTCTTTTCTTTTAGGATTTATTTTCTTCTAGGACTAGGTTTTTATTATTTTTCTGTTGTGATTGTTTTTTGAGCTCTTTCTTTTTCATTTCCTACTATCCTTATCCTAATTATCTTAAATTGTTATGATGTGTGTAACAGGATTATATCTTGGATTTGCTAGTGGACTTTGGGAGTTTCTTAGCCAGCTTGGTGACTCCATATTTTTCACTATTTCAGCAAGTCTTTTGTAAGCATTAAACTTTCAGCACTACATTTTTATCTTATGTGTACATCTGTTTGCTTCCTAAAATAGGAATGGGCCTCCTTTCCTATATATGTGTATGATGATCCTCCTTCCCTACAGTAGTATAGCACTTGCAGTAGTATGGCACTTGCAGTAGTATGGCACTGAACTTTTACAGTGCTGTTGTATAGAAATATGCTGAATTTTCTGCTCTGATTGTTGCTCAAAGAAATTTAGCAAAAAAATGGGGTCCTGGGAGACGCCGCTGCTGCTTGAGGCCCTTGAGAGGCCCTTCGTGTCGTGATGATTTTGTAGGTACCCCGAGAGGCCCTTGAGTTTGCCGAAATGTCGATTAACTTCCGTTCCGGCAAATTCGGGTACTCCATATGTCCTATTTTCAGCAAAGGTCATGCTGAAATTTTTCGTGAATTTTAGCATGACTTTGCTAAAAATCGGACATATGGGGTACTTGCTACTAATGCATGGGCCGGGGTATCTTAGTACTTAATTAAGTAGGGGTACAATTGGCCTTTCAGTATAGCCTGTTATCATGCATGTTTTATGATCTGTTGTAAGGGTACTAATTGGTCTCTTCAGCTGCTTATCATAGATGGCGGGAAGCAGCCACCGCCGCTCTGCGACACCGCAGTATGAGTTGGATGCTTCCGAGTTCTTCAATATCATACTTGGGACTTCGGTATCATCCATGACGCAGGTATATAAAACGAGAGATCTCCCCTTCACCCATCTCATTATGATATCTGTTGTTTGCTACAACACTCATTGTCCCAAACTGCAGAGGCTGCCTGACAGTTTTATGAACATGCTGATGGGTGAAGATCCGCCAAATAATGTGAAGTTGTGACAGGCCGGCAGCGGGTTTCGCAGGCAGTGGGATGTGGAGTTGGTGACCAAGGAGGGCCACATGTACTTGTCTCGTGGGTGGGAGAAGTTCTACCGTGCCTACGACCTGCGGCTGGGGTACTTCCTTCTCTTCAGGTACGACGACGACGCCAACATGCTCATCGTGAAGGTGTTCAACGCGACTATGTGTCGCATGCGCTACGCTGACGATGATGATGCCGGTACGTTCTGCCTTTTCTTATTTCTCTACATTTGGCTTTATCTCACATCGATTGTTAACGGTCATTGTTGCATTTGGACAGGTAATGGGAGCAGCAGCAGCGACACTGGCTACAGCGCAGCAGCGATTCTGGCTGTAGCAAAGCAGCAGCGATTCTGGCAGCAGTATAGACAACAAGAAGGATGATCTGGACTGGAGTGTGGGAGAAGAGGAGCAGAGTGGGGATGAGGAGCTGCAGGATGACGATGGGCATCAGGCTGAGGATGACCTAGCACTGGTGGTGGCTGACCAAGGGCACGAGATGGTGGTGGCTGACCATGGGCAGGAGATGGTGGTGGTGGCTGACCATGGGCAAGAGATGGAGGTGGCTGAGGATGACCTAGCGATGGTTGTGCCCATCCTACCTGAAGGTGGCCTCGCGATGGTGGTGGTGCCTGACAATGACCACACACCGATGGTGGCGCCGGCGATTCCACAGCTGGGCGACATGACCACACCAATTGTCGTAGAAGACTACATCACACTGCCTCCACTGCCTCCACCGCCTCGCCGCTCTTGGCGCATCAGGTTGAGGAAGGAGAAGAAGAACAATGAGAACTGAACTATGTCAGGTATGTCAGATCTCTAAAATGATATATATATATATATACTTAGTTACCTATATTATCTCTAATATGCTCAGTTTCCTATAGGTTAGCTTCATTTTACCTAAGTTGGCTCTAATATGCTAACTTAGAGCTTATTATATGCTTAGTTTCCTATAGGTTAGTCCAAAATAACTGATGTTAGCACAAAATGATCAAGTTTACATAATAAGCTTATAGTCTTCTTCTTATTCTTCTTCTTTTCCAAAATGACATAGGTTAGCTTCATTTTACCTAAGTTGCCTCCAAAATTCTTCTTATTCTTCTTCTAATGTTCTTCTTCTTCTAGTATTCTTCTAGTCTTCTTCTTCTTCTTCTTCTTCTAACTTCTTATTTATCATTTTGCAGATTTGATTTAATTCACGGAAGCTTGCATGGATGGAGTGCTTCTTTTCCATTTGTGTTTTTATTTTGTATAAATGTGAAACTTTTGTGAATTGATGGATAACGGTGTTGGATGAACAATGTGAAACTTTTGTAATATGTAATGATGGAACTATGTGTTGGCTATGTATGTATATATGATGGAACTTTTGTGTTGGCTATGATTGTTATATGGATGCTTGTTGTATATATGTGTGTTGGATATCTCATATGTGAAATAGTGACCTGAGATTAAGAAAAAACAAAAAAAAATTAAAAAACTTGTTACTAATGGCGCACTACCATGTGGTGCGCCATTAATATAGCAGACACTAGTGACACACTGTGGGCAAAACTAATGGCGCACCACTGGTGCGCCATTAGTAAAAAATACTAGTGGCGTGATACTAATGGCGCACCTATAGTGCGCCATTAGTAGGCAAAACAGGTGCACCATTAATAGGCCTTTTTCTAGTAGTGCCGGGCTTGGAGTGGTGGTCCATGCGGCTGGAGATATTCGATGGAGTGATTTTGGGAAAAGGACGAAGAGGACGAGGGGATAAAGTGATAAGGTTGTGTGTGGCCAACGTGTGGGGCACGTGGCATTCTAATCCTCTCCCGTGGAACAAATCCGGGCCGCATCTTACCGATTCATCCAACGTGTCGCGCAAGTCCAGCGCAATGGTTCGGCCGGCGTGTCATGTACAAGTGTTTTCTTTTATTAGGTGTGTAATTTTTTATTGTTCCAAAAACACAGAATGAACAACATCAAAGTCATTGCTACTCACGCTTTCTACAGATCAGTTGTATAAGAACTTTCTTCTGGAACACCAATTCTTATGATTTTCCTGTCAAAAGCCTATTAGAAACCGTCTAAGTGGGGTCATATTGTGGCGAGACGACGGGAGTTTCTATATTGTCACAGATACGCAGAAACTATCTGGAGAAAAACGTACGTTTGTAAACGTACACGCGAAATAAAAAGGTCCACAAGCGAAATGGGCCCCAGAACGTGGGATGCCCGAGAGCAAATTGGCGGGAACGATAGGCCGTCGACACCACGCTCGTTCGGCTTCTCTCTCCCTCTCTCGAAGAAAGGGGAAAAAAGGACAGAGATCCATGTCGTCGCCCTCCACGACAGCTCCACGCCTCCGGCGACAAGCCTCCGCCACCGCTCTATCCATTCTTATTCCTTCGCGCATCCCCGCTATTCTCCGCACGCCTTCTCGCACGGGGCTTCAGCAACCGCAATTTCCTCTCGCCGTAACCAGGGGAGGGAGATATGAGGAACCGTCCCCTCCCTCCCCTCCACTCCCTCGTGTCGCCCGCTCGGGCGACTCGAGGGGCGAAACCTAATCCCGCCGCTGCACCTCCCCCCTCCTCGATCTTCCCTCGCCGCCATCGGAGGCAGCCGCCGGGCAAGCTTGGTGTGCTGCTGATGATGGTGGAGGCGGGGTCCTCGCTGCCTCGCCTCACGTGCGGGGGCCTGCAGGATCTGGGGCGGCGGCCCCGACTGGCGTGGCGCCTCCAGCCCTTTGGCTCCTGGTGGCGCGGGCGTGGGCCGGCAGTCTTGACCGTGAGGACGGTGAGACCTCCAGAGGATGCGGATCTGGGCTCGGCGTCGGCTCCGGCTTCAGCGGCGTCAGATCTGGCCGCCTCCACACCAACTCTCCAGCGGCGTGCTCCTCCCCCTCCAGATCCGGTCTGCTACGACATGGCGGGCTGGTTTCGGTGGGTGGGAGCGGATGGAGGGGTTCCAGCACGGGGGGAAACCCTTAGCCAGCCTTGCTGGCGCGACGGCGGCGACGCCCGCGGCCGCCGCTCACCTCCTTGGAGGCGCCGGTCAGGTCCTGTCCTCCCCATCACATGCCCCCTTGCTTCCCGGGTGAAAACCCAAACTTTGTTGGACGGCGGCGACGCCCCATACGCCGTAATCTTCTTGAAGACGCTGTTTTTGGGAACAAGTGGGGCGGTGGGCTTCGGTGTGGTGCGGTTTGGTGTGCGGCGGCGGCGACAGCAAGTCTCCAGCGGCAGCCATGCCTTCCCTGGTGCGGGGTTCTGTTATGGTGGTGCTCTTCATGCGGCTATTGAGGGCCTCCGGTGCCGTGGATCTCCAGGAAGGGAGGGGATAGGGTTCCCCTCCTCCGGTAGTTCCCTTTCCAGCTCGCCGAGGGTGCCAGGGCTTCTAAGTTTTGGTCTTGGCCCTTGCTGTTGCCCTTCATCCTGGCAGCTCACCCTCTTTCTCGTCCGATCTTCGGTTTTGGGGCTGCTTGGCTCTAGATGAGTCGCCGTCGACATGTGAGGAATGCCTGGTTCCACTCCTGTGGCTTCCTTGGGTGCCATTCAGGCAGGTTCTAGGGTGAACTAGTCCATCGCTCAACGGTGCGGCGCCTTTCGAGCCAGGCGAGGAGGCAGGGGCCTTCTTTGACGATGGAACTGTCTGATTGTGTTCTCCACAAGCCCCTGGTGTTCTGGCAATGGCATGCCTCTCATCGTTGTCGTTTCCTTACCCTGAGCCGGCAGTTGCCTTCCCCTTGGTTGTGTGTGTGCAAGAGGTCCCTAGCATCTCCTAGCTATTAGCTTCATGTTGATTTGGTATCTAGCTGGTTGTGTGCTATGCGAGCTGTCTCCCAGCGCCTTTGTATCTTTGCCATGTTTTTTTCTTTTTCTTTGTGTGGTTCGTGGTTGTAATCTCTGTAATTCTGGCCGGTTGATGGCTTTGTTAATTCAAAGCCGGGCTCTTCTTGAGCCTTTGTTCTAAAAAAACCAGCGAAGGGGACAGGAGCACCGGCGGCAGCCAGAGAGGACAAATTTGGAGGTTCCGCGCTCATCGGCGATGAGGCTTAAGCCGTCACAGTTCTGTCCATCCAGGCAGAGCACCTTTGAATGATGCGGTGTGGCCTCCCACAGCGCATCAGAATCTCTTCAATGGAAGTACACTTCAGTGTGCAGGCTGTTGAGTCTTGTGAGAAACTGAAACTTGCCACATCAAACTTTCTGACCACCGGGTAATTTCCTCTGTCATCTGCATTACTTTCGTATACATGTTCCCTTTTTTCAGCAAAATTGAAAGCTAATTTTGTTTCTCCAATGCACAGATGGTGATAGGGATAAAAGGATTGCAAGGCACCTGATAATGATATATGCTGCAGAAAGATTCTGAAATCTTCAGTTAATGCACAACTAGCGTTCATCAGGGACATTGACGCTGTAATTGGTAAGTACAGCCTTGTGCTTGGGTATGAACCAGGGAAGGTAAGCAACAAGATGGAACTTGCTTACCATTCGATCCCTAACCTCTTGGTAAATATCATAACACCATGTAACTCCAATTGTTCTGCAGGCAAGTGTTAGACTATTTATTCTTACCTGTCCGTCACATGCAAAACACAATTGAATTATTGCATCATGGTGGAGTTATCCGGTCTATGATCTCATGGTAAGTTATACAACAATGTGCATCATTTTTTTCGCGAATACGCAAAAGCTTTGCATATCATTGCATTGATAGATAGAGTGAATCATTGGGAGAATACAATGGGGAGGGGGGGGGGTGCCCAGCCGACTAGCAAGGACACAAAGATGGCGCGTAGAGGGTGGGCCGTGACACGCGGAGAAAATGGGCGTGTCAGCCGCGTGTGGTATAGGCTACGTCTCTGGTAGGAGGGAGGCCAGCCCTGCAATGTGCATCATTGTAGATCAATGCATGTATCAATGCATATGCTTTTACTGTTATTAAGAATAAAAGGGAGAGTTTTGAATTGCCTTTTTGCACATTGTTTGCATTGGATACCACAACTCTGCTGAAGGGCTATCTATGCTTACAACCCAGCAACATTTTCTACCTTGGCCAGTCCTCTGTTCCACTAGACCATCTCCCAACGGCAGCTTTTGAGAATTCCGTACGCGTCTGGGCATGGAAGAGCTAACCCAGCAGCGCAACAGCGTCTCCATATAGCTTTGTGGACAGGCTGTTATTTACGAAGATTTCATATGCGTCTGGACATGGAAGAGCTCACCGTCAGAAAAAAGTAACATTAAATGGAAATGAAATCAAAGAAACCATTGGGCCAGAGAAGGAAGAAATATTTATACTCCACTCCACTTCCATAGAAGTAGTGCTTCAGTTATTTCCAAAGAGTAACCATGTATTCATCATCCGAAAGCTGCATACTCCGGTTCTGTCAAGAAACAAAGAATTACTGGTGAGACTAACCTCTGAAAAGCATTTTAGAGCGAGACTAAGAAATGATCATGAAGTTAATTTTCCAGATGACGATAGAAGTCTTTTTCTGCTGAGACTACTGTACATACAAAAAAATTACTTGTCTGAGATGCTCTCTCCGAGACATGAAAAAGGAGTCAAGGATTTGTGTGGCAGAGAGAGCCTACAAAGAAAACCAGATGCTCGTCTTCTTGGCATAATTCCTTGGGGAACGATTTGTTCACAAATAAGCCCTTGAGCGTTCAGAAATAGTCAACCCTGAATCACTAGGTATGCTGAACTAAGATGTTCTATACCCGAACAAGGTATTTAAGAAAATAAAGAACAAACAATACAAATAAAGGATACAATCAACCGTAAGAACATAAAATGGCATCACCACATTTGGTTAATTAGTAGATGTTTGGTCCCTCCTTTTTCCGGGCTTGGGACCGGCTATGCAACATGAAGTGTAACATCATATTGGCATAGGCAGCGTTACACCACCCCCACCCCCTTCCAACTGAAAAACACGTATAGACAAACATCTGACCCCCAAAACCAAAACCCAAGAAACAAACTCAAATACACACACAACATAAGTGGTACGAAAACGCGAAGATCCTTTGTTTTTTGGATTTTTTTTTCTGGAAGTAAACGCTACTCGATTCCACAAAGCAACTAAACATTTTTTTTTGTGATTTTCATTTCTACTTTGCTACAATAGATAACAAAACCAACAAGCGAAGTTTTTTTTGTGATTTTTTTCTTTGCTGCAGAAGGCGATAAACTAAACAAACACTCTTTTTTTGCCATTTTATTTTACCTTTGTTACAAACGACATTTTTTTTATTGTTTTCCAAATAAAGCAAACAAACCGAAATTTCTCTTGTTGTCCTTTTCTTTTCTCCGTGGTAGTTTATTAACACCAGATGCCAGCCTACATATATGAAATAACTGTCACTGAACGTATACGTGTATGGTTTGGAAAATTGTGGCGTGTAGACATGTAGTACATATATACTAGTAAAATACGCAGGGAGTGTACCTTGATGTAGGTGGAGATCCATGCACAACTAGCTAGCTTAGCTCAGTCAGAACTGATCGGCATCTGTAGAAAAGGAGATATTGCAAATTAACTAGCATGCGAAAAATATAAACATGCATGTGTTGCTCAACACTAATGGATAGTAGATATTTACCGCAAAGAAGTCAAGTATGGAAGGGTCGGGAAGGATGTTAATCGCATGCCTTGCCACTTCCACTGCCTTGTGGAGGTCCGCACGAGGGACGATAGCAGGATCATGCACTATATAGGCTTTAACTTTCTGAAGCAAAGGGAGGTTCACCAAGCTAGCAAAGTCAAACTCAAGATTGGATTCCTGCACAAAATTGATGCGGAACTCGAGGTGTTCAAGGCATGGCATATCTCCCTTCACAAACCGGCCGGGCGTTCCACGCGTAGTGAAAACTCTTAGCTTGGGGAAAGCACCTACAGCTCCCATGGCATTATGGTGGAGGCCGATTGGGGTGTTCAGCTTAAGAGTGACCAGCTCTGGAAACATTCCAAAGATCTGAAGATCTGGAGCGTCCACGTGTACTTCTAAATTAGAGAGGCTTGGAAGAAGCAACGGATTAATCCTTGCTAGCAACCCTGGTTGTCTGTACGACAAGTGCAGAACACGGAGCTGTCGAGAGAGGGCATAGCCTTCCCAGGAGCAGGTGACATCATCATACCCACCTGACTCAATGCAAGCAATGTCTATGACTTGGATTTTCTGCAGTTTCACAAGTGACTCCGCCCAAGCTTTTGCCATGGCCGCACTGGGCAGACATAAACTTCCACCAATGCGGAGTTTCCTCAGCTCTGCAAGTTTGCCAATCTCATTCACAAAGTTCGAGGAATCTTCAACACTGTTCACGCATAGCATTTCCAGAGATGTCAGGTTCCCGATCCAGTCTGGGACTCTTGTGTTGGTGGCTTCAAGCCACAGACACTTCAGGCGACTTAGCTGACCAACACTCTGTGGCAATTCTTGTAGTCTAACCTCAAGGAAGTCTAGTGTGTGTAAGAACTTTAGGTCCCCTATTTCCTTTGGGAGCTCATGGATATTCATCTGCGCTAGTCCAAGATACCTCAAGTGGACCAACTTTCCAAGACGTTCCAGATGATTTGTGGTGTCTATATAAGAAATGCCACCTGCTAGAGATAGGACACGTAAAAACTGAAAGCATGAAAGCGATGGGTGACATTCATCAAAGCACATGGAATTAAATGTCCTTACTTGTGGCATGTGTGTGTCAACCAGACGGTTTTTATTTCGAATGGCCAGCCTACGAATATTGCGGTATACTGGATATGTTTGCTGCTCGTGACTATCCACTATAGTGAGAAAGTTTTCTTCCTTAGCCAATAGACGTACCATATCAAGGACCATATCATGGACAGAACAATGACTTATGATGCCATGGTGCAGAATCTCTGCTGGCTGCAAGATGCTTTTGTTAACCAGCTCGTTGAAATATCTCTCAGCGATCTCAAACAATCCCGCCCCTTGTTCTTCTTGGACAAAACCTTCACCAACCCACCTTGATATCAAACTATCTTTTAGAATATATGAATCTTCTCGATATTGGCTCATATATAATAAGCATGTCCTCAGATGACAAGGTAGAGCATAGTAGCTAAATAAAACTATCTTTCTCGTGTTATCGACATCTTCATTATCTTCATGCCCAAAACCAATTGAGTTGTATACCTTAGACCAAACCTCCACTGGTTTACCAACAAGCAAACTTGCTATTGTGATTATAGCCAAAGGTACGCCACCACATTTTTGCAAAATCTTGTTGTATGCCTCTTCTGGCTGATCAGAAGTGCATACATTTCTTCCATAAAATAATCTAGTACAAAATAACTCCTCAGATAAAGCATGAGAGAGTGGTTTTATCTTGTATATTTCACCGGCTTTTGCAGCGACTTCATGAATACGGGTAGTTGTGATTATCTTGCTCCCCAAATTATTATGCACAAAAATGCACCTAACTATTTCCCATGTTTTTGTTTCCCATATATCATCAATAACAATGATGTACCTGTTCGCATTCATAACACACGAGCCATAATAATCAGTGCAGCAAATCCGAAAGGCCCTATGGATTTAAAATATCTATGACAGGTAAAACGAGAGGCAATACTTCGTTTAAGAATCTAGAATTTTTCATCATTTATCAAAGGTGGATAAAGGTAAGCTACATAAGAGAGACGCCCATGAATTTATTGGTGTTTGTGTTGTATGTTGGTCCATATAGCATTATCATAATGAGGTTGTCTTGACACAAATAAAAGTCCGTTTTTTCAGGCTGTCGTGTTCTAGCTATGCATTGGATCCATATATAATGTTCACTATAGCTTGTGATTCACATAAGATTCCATGGCCTGAATGTAGAGAACTGGAGATGATCTCATCTTCACCTAATTTGTAATGCATGAGTGGTTCATTTCTCTTCTATTTCCCTCCTTTTGTGATGAAAATCGAAATGATTTAATAAATGAGGGTGTGCACTTCTATAAGCCGAGTGTATCCATGACCTTACTTGGTTTATGTTGGACGTGTGGCAGCCGTAGGAGCTTCAGTAGGGAGGAAGTATGCCGAGCGGGGGCACTCGGCTTACATAAGAGACTCGGCATACAAATATCACCCCGCTGGACACAAGGCTTATCCGAAACACCAAGTTTACGCATATACCATGGACCAGCGTGGATACACGGCTTAGGTTGACTCTCGGCTTATGCTTAAGCCGTGCACCCAGCTACACACGGCTTATCCTACACTCCCGGTTTACGCATACACCCGTGGGTCAGCGTGGATACACGACTTAGGTTGACTCTCAGCTTACCGAGGTGCCACGCGGCACCTCCGTTAGGTCGTCATCCTGTTTTCCTTCGCCTAGAGCCATGGTTTTATACTCGGTTACACATAATCAGAGTGCCCGTGATTGTTTTAAATAGCGGGCTATTGCCAAATAGCTCCGGACCTCAAAATCAGCTATAGCGGGCTATAGCAGGATATAGCGGGCTATTTGTACATGGAACCATTTAGCGGCACCCTACTGAAAGGCTATTTAAAACTATGCCATGAAGTGACACTCGGCTTACATGGCCTAAGCCGATCCAAATGAAACCGAGTACTGTAAGCTGAGTGTAACACTCGCCTTAAATGAAGCTGAGGTTATATGGGGAGTATTTTTCATACTCGACTTTATTTATTTTTCCTGTAGTGGATGCAGAGGCCGTGTTTCTTTTCCTTCTAGGTAAAACCAACTATATATATGTATAGCCCATATAACCAAAATTAACTAATTTGTACACGCATGTGAAATTAAGGTGGTCACATGACATGACACATCCCAACTGATAAAAAGTGAATATCCAAAATAACATCCTTTTTAAGACTGGATGGAGTATTGTTTTAAAATTATAGGTAGGAAGCTGATCTAAAACTTCCCATCTAGTTGCTGTATAGGAAACTGGATAATAAGGTGCGTACATACCTCTTCTCCCGGAGTAATCCTTGGAGCTTGTTGATGAGCTGTCTTTCATCCAAGTTGTCATGCTTTTGCCCATCAATCTCAAGGAGGACATCATTTAAAATATTCTTCAGACTAGGGTTCCGCCCGACTGGTACAAAAGCACCACAGTCGAACTGCGATCGTATCTTATTATACACTGCTTTGGCAAGAGTTGTCTTGCCAAGGCCTCCAAATCCAAAAACAGAGAGTATCTTGAGTTGTTTGGACACATCACCATCCCCGACACTCAGCTTCTTGGTCAGCTCATTCATTGAATCATCAATGCCAACGAGCTCTTTCCTGTCCTTGTATAGAGCCAACAGGCGAGGGTCGACCGTGGTTGCGCCAACTGGATTAGCAACCACCTCGTGGACCCTGTACCTATCACGCCGGTCAGCAGCTCCCTGGACGCGGGCCTTCATGCTTTTGATCTCTTTTGCGATGACATGGCTTGGCTTGCCCTTGGTGAACAAGTCGCCCATCTTCTTGATGAGTTGTTTGAGCTTGTGCTGCTTGTCGTCAGGCTCAGGGCCCTCAACACGTACCAGGAACTTGTCGATGATATCCTCCATTCTGTATGAAAGATCTTTGACCTCGTTTGCCCAGAGCTTGACTTGCTCGTCGAGCTGGTCCCGTGGCACGTCGCCGACCTTGCGGAGGGCAGCTTGCATGCTCTCCAGCTCTCTCTCGAGATACTGGATATCTTCCTTGATGCCTCTCTGCAGGTCGTACTCTTCCTTGAGGAGTTTGCCAAGCTTGAGGAGCAGGCTGCCCATGGCACCTGTTGCGTGGTCCATTGCTCGCTCTTAGCAGCTGAGTTTTTGGGTGCAATAATGCTTCCTTTTCTTTTGTGATGAGGGGATGAGTGGCTAGCTAGAGTCTTTATATATAGGACAGTACAGGCTACAGATGGATAAGCCTGCTACTCGAGCTTGTGTGGACACCATCTAAGTGTCGACATTCCAAGACTCATCAACGCAAAGTTTCTATTTGGAGGCCTATTCACTCATTCATGGATGTAAGGTTCATGCTAGTTGCTGGAATTTGTGTGCACAGTATTTAAAGGGCCTCTTCTGCTCAAAGGAATCTTCCTGCATATTTCCTGCGATGTAACCATTGAATATCTAAATCACTACCATACGATGTGCAGCCAAGTGGTGTTCAGAGGCTCAGAATTTGTATTTACTTCGGAAGTATATTTGCTTGGGGAACATCCAAACTTTTCAGTACAGACAACAAAGGCAGACCAAGCATTCAACGTCAACGTTCAACTTTCAATACATAGTACTAGCCCACGTAAAGCGATATATATGGACGGTCTCGATGATGGTGCTGAAGATGAGGTTACTGCAGGCGCACGGTGAGAGCACAGCCACGTAATGGTCGCCACGCCACCAAAAAGTGACCGAGGAGAAGAACTAGACACGCCAATGCACAAGAGGACACCCATAGCTTCTGTGTAATTTACTCCTTTGCCTAGGAAACTCAAAAAAGTACCCTTCTCGTTTTATGTAAATTCAGAATTGTGCACCATTTCCTTCAAATTCTTGAGTATACACCTGGGAGAGATCAACAAATTCAGCAGTCGTTAGGCTACTATCAGCCATTCATCAGTGGCTACTATCAACCTTCAACTGACTACGCCGTTCATCTGGAGCGACAAGGACGATCTCAGTGATGGTGCCGAAGACAAGGTTACCACGGGTACATGGTGAGAGCACAGCGATGGGATAGTCACGGCCCAAAAGCAACGGAGGTGAACTGGACTGAACACCAACGCGCCTCCACAAGCGGGCACCGATGTCTGTCTGCTATACAGTTTACTTTACCCCTTGGCTCAAGGTTTGAAATTCAGAAAGCGTGTCTTTCTCTTTGCTTGGAAATTCAGAAGAGTGTAATTCCTCCAACTTGCCTAGTGCACACGCACCAAGATCAGCAGCGGCTGGAATGAAATTTAATTACCTGATTTGCAGCCACCTTTTGATTTCGTTTTTGGAGAGCTGGCGTGTATTAACTTTGTATGTTGAAGAATGAAGATGTGGTGTATTAACTTTGTTTGTCCAATCAATGGGTACCAGCCATTTTTGGCTTTACTGTGAATGCATGTCGGCTGAGTGCTAACCATATGCATCTCAGAATGATCGCACTCGTCTTCCGTATGCAAGGAATCCTTTTTTGTGTAGTTGCTTGCAACTTGAAGATGCTCACGTTTCACTAATTAACAAATTTAAGGCTTGTGCAGACCAAGGTTCGACTTAGGACTTCTTTGGCCAGCTGTAAGAAAAATTAACGATCTGAATTCCGAAAATACAGTAGATAGAAAAAAGAAAAGAAAATGATGTGACTGGAGTCACATGAATTTCGACGTTCGTAAGCACTGGTCTACGGTCCACATACACCACGCCCGGCTGGAACGCAGAACCAGCCCCCACACGGATGAGAACTGGATTTTTTTAAAGGACAATATTAAGTTTCATGTAATCGGGGGGCGGGGGGGGGGGGGGGTATTTGTATCTGGGTTACAAGAAGTTTTCTCCTTTTCCAGCAGTACCTGTCTGGGTCATATGGACAGTTGGCACGGCAGCCATGCATTTGAACAATTTTTGTAGATTAGAAGAGCAATTTTCACACAGCTGTGCATCCGTCGCTGGTCCTATACGTATCTATCCGGATGTTTGGAATCTACGTACGTTATCACCAATCAAATGGGATACTGGAATCTACAACTAGCTCAGAATGCCGCGTGAAACATGCAACACAGCCAACCGCAGATCGGTATGCACATTGCTCCAACACGAATGACTACTTGACGCATGCATACCCACATCAAGCACGCATGGCAGCTTCTAGACTTCCATGCCCACGACTGTTCTCTTCTTTTCCATGCATTCTGTCGACATGGTCAATATCCATTTTCGGGATAAAAGATACAGAGAGGTGGAAACTAGCATGTTTTATATGTAGCCAAGCTGAATGCGCTGGTTTCCGAAGTATTTCTTCTTCAGACTCACAAATAAATTTGACAAAGCACTCATGACAGTATAATATTTCTTGTTTCATCAAACACACACAAATCAAGCTCAGTTTATACATGGCTCACCAATCACACACACGCCACACCACGCAAGGTTTACCAAAATCTTGAGTGATGTACAGCCCGGAACAAAGAACAGTTTTATTACAGACCACACAGCTTAAATTTAATTGCACGAACATTGAGTAAATCAAAATTTAAGCTGGTGTACACCGACCGAACGCTTGGCCGGCCGTCCGGTGGGAAACGTTTTCCCGTTTGTAAACAGTAAACGCAGTTTGTTGTTTCGGCCTAGTGGGCATGTTCTGTTCAACACTACAGCATTGCGATACGCTGCTAGTAGATCTTCATCAGCGGCGTCTGTGTTTTGTAGAAGGCTGCTAGTGTCTTGACAAAAGAGTTGCCGTGTTTCACTTCTGGTACACGCTGTTTACAAAAATCCTATATGGGGTTCCTGCACTAGTGTACTGTGTAATTCTTTCAAGTTCAGGCATACAGTCAACAATATCGGGGTGTGTTCAGAAATATTATATGTGACATAAATATGTGAGTTGTTCACTGTCACGCATATCATGAAAAAAGCTACCATGATGACGATACTATGGTGTCGTAGGATATGGTGACTTTGTTGTCTTTGTGCGATGTGTTGGACTGATACTCCGAGGGATTGGGAACAAAACACAAGAGTAGAAGAACTTAATTTTCATGGGAGATTGGCTATCATAAAGAAAGGAAAAGGGACTACATTTGCAGGTGGACTCATGTGATGTCAAAAAGTAGCAACGGATCTCATATTTAATGTTTCAAGTCCAAGTTCACCGAGATCAGCGCATGATAGCTTCAAGATGGCGAGGTCATATACGCCAAGGTGGAGTGTTAATATATGTGTCGAATATTGTGTGTAAGAGTTGTGCTATAATTGGACCTGTAAATAGTGGTGGGTTTGTTGTTTGAGTCAGACGCGTGTAATTTGGACCTATTATATAAACACACACCGAGGTAGACAAATAAACTAGACATAAGTTGTAGGTTACGACAGAGATTACGATAGGGACGGCCCAGGCGCACATGGCAGGGATGTCTGGCCGGGTCGGCAGTGGCCAGCTATCGAAACGCTCTCTGATGGCCCTGTATCGTCGATTGTATCATGTGATTTGGTACATGGGAAAGTGTGCCCGTAATTGTGCCCCGGGGATATAGTCATGTTGGTGTCGTGATTGTGCTGTGTGATTGCTTGCCCTTGGAAGATTGACGTGCGATTTGAATTATTCTAACATGGCAAGTTTAGTACGTCGACCAAACAGGCCCCAAGTGTTTCTCCCAGCAATTTATATAGTTGCTTAAACTAGCGTTCAATTTTATCCATCCAAATATAACAGAAGTAGCAAGGTAACATTATTTATCTATAGTGAGGTTAAAGAAAGGATTATTTTAAATACATGTATGTATAATTTGGTATAAATTGCTCCTGCGCCAATCCACTATACTAGTTCACCTGAAAGCTTATTATCGCTCAGGAACAACTCTTTTAGTTCAAGCAATTGCCCAAGCTCGCGAGGAATGCTTCCCTCAAGTTGATTTGATCGAAGATGGATATATGCTAGATTTGGAAGAAAGCCTAAACTTGGAGGAATTTGACCCACTAGCAAGTTTATGGAGAGATCCAAGTAGATCAGATTTGAAAGGAGGCCTAGTTTGGGAGGAATTTGACCCACTAGCGAGTTTACTGAGAGATCTAAGACGGTCAGATCTGAAAGAAATCCTAGTTTCGGAGGGATTTGACCAACTATGGAGTTTAATGAGAGGTTAAAGTAGAAAAGATGTGAAAGAAAGTGTAGTTTCGGAGGAATTACACCCACTAGGGCCAAGCTGGAACAGTTGGTAAGTGAATCAGGAATCGTCCCATGTAGATGGTTGTCGTACAGGTAAAGTGTGTCTAGTTGTTGGAGACGGTCAAGGGTAAGTATGGGGCCAACAAAGTTATTAGATGAAAGGTCGAGCCATGCAAGGAAGGTCATGTTTCCCAGAGAGGACCTAATTTTGCCTGTTATGTTCAGGCCGGAGAGGTTAAGCACCCTAACACGAAACGGTGGTGTCGTGGTGCAGTTTACACCATTCCACCGACAGAAGTGGGTGTTGTTGCTCCAGTTGCTTAATGCTCCTCGTGGATCGTCGGTGATACCCAGCTTGAAATCGAGCAGCGCATGCAGATCGACGATGCTACTATCATGGATCGTTGAGCCTTCAACGTCACCGATTCCATTGTTACATAGCAGCAGCAGGGCCAACAGCAATAACATGGCCGGCTGCTCGGGAGAACACACGACACGAGGCAACACCCGTCACCTGCAAAATGTAAATCGTAAACATGGTGGCATGATATGAACTGCATGTATTGTAACGTTAGGCCCATGCTGTAAAAAAAAAGAAGCAGCTATACGGAGCAGCTTTTGCAAATGTTTACAAGTCTGGCAACAAGATGTACACAAGCCAGAAGACACGATCAAGGAGAAAGAATTATGTGCACCTCTCCCGCTTCTGCCTGGTTTTGCCTGGCGCGAGCTGTGTGGAGGCTGAGTGAGTGTTAGATGATGCTCAGATGGGTGAGCCAGTTCCCCAAGCATGGTTTAAAAGCACATTTGCAGCAGCCTGACATCCACACGCTCGCATCCGTCCATCTCATCCCTCAAACTTTCCACCAACCACTACTTTTCACTGCTCGTCGCTGTTTGAGCTGGACAAGGTTGTTGCGACATGTATGGTCTGGAATCCCACATGTCTACCGATTGTCCCGCTATATACTTTTCTTCCGGGACCCGACAAAGATCTTCCAATTAGTTGATGTGCCGCTCATCTCAAGAGGTTCCCTTACTGACCAACATCACCATGTGGATCCGTTTACTGGTCTATGATTAGAGATTTAACGGTTATTAGTCCCATTGTCCTGTTTTCTATAGATTCCACTCACAAACACTACCATTCAACTTTTTAAAAATTTGAGCAATATGCATATCATAGATAAAACATCATGAGACAAACAGGCGGCCACACGATATGAATCTGCTGCGGTTTATAGGTCAATAAAATATGTTAGCTCACTCTTAGCACCTGGGTTGTTGGTTGATATATAATTGGGGGTAACAATGCTTCATTTCCTTTGTGACGAGGGGATGAGTGGATACGGGCTACCTATAGTCTTCTTCATATCTAAGATAGTACCGACTATGATGGACAGAGATAGCTACTGGAATTTGTGTGGACACCATCTAAGTGTCGGCATTTCAAGACTTGTTCAAAGGAAGTTTCTATCAGTATCTTTATCATGTGATGCGCAGAAAAGTTGGAACTTACGGGATCTGAATTTTGTGCGTAAAATCACCAGAAGACTTGTTGTATGTGCTTTTTGAAGTATGTTCATTCACGGAAAGTTCAAGCTAGTTGCTTGTGGCAAAGGACTGAATATGAGTACTTGGCATTCAATTCAAAATAAAAAATACAGTGAGATCAGCCTCATAAAAAATAAATTTGTTTAGAAAATTGCCTGCATTTGAAAAAGACCACAAGCAGGCAGTGATGGCTGTTGTATAACTTACTCATTTCAGTCCTTTGGCTCAACTTTTGAGTATACACACCTTGGCGATATCAAGCAAAATGAGTAGCGGCTACTATACTATGAACGGTTCGCTGTAGGAATGAACCTCAATCTGCAGATTTCATCACCCTGCACAACATATAGCGTACTCCTAGTAGATCATGGACACCCACGCTCACAGCGTCCTGCATCACAGAACCTTTCTCTCTCTCTCACACACACACGCACGTACAAGTGTTCATGTCCGCGGAGAAAAAAACACGTCCACAAGCGAAATGGAGCCCAGAATGCGGGAAGCCCCGGAACGAACGATGGGCCGTCGGCCCACCTTACCTCGTCGACACCATATCACTGATCTGACAGACATCCAAGACGTGGCCGATGACGACAAGCTGGTGGGTTGAATTATTCTTAAGTTCCTGGGGGCACGCACTGATGGCATAAAAAGAGGAGACATGAGTGAGCTCAAGAGGAAGTGCCTGCATAAATAAACATCTCAAGGCTTGATCTTGAGTTGCGACCTGCTGTTTTGCTGTAATTCTGCCGTACAGGGATACGGATGCTTCCACATTACATGAAACTTCATCTTCCAATGATGCTGTTGAATTGAATTGCAAACCTGATGACTGTTCACTTGTAAATTCTATCGGTGGCAGTACGGCTCTGCTGTTATCATGATCTTATCCTTTTGTTGCACCTGCTGTTGCAAACCTGATGACTGTCCGTCTGCTTTCGAACGCTGAATACTTGCATGTCGCAACCTCTGCTTTGGCTCTGTTTTCTCAACTGTGAATGTTTTCATGTCGCTTCCTCTGCTTTTGCTCTGTTTTCTGAACTCTGAATATTTGGCTGTAGCCGCCGAGAAACCCTTTGCTCGCTGCTTCTGCGGCATCTCTTTCTCTATCTACTCCTGTGCACCAGAATCGAGAGAGTCAGTGGCAGGCGTGCTCGCACGACGCAGCGCGGATCCGACAGCCACGGAAACTCGGTTGCGATTTAGTATGAGTAAATGCTCTCTAAGACTACCTCAGGTGCCGATGTTACGGGTGTGTGCTCATATTGTATCTCTCGATGCTCCATTTGAGCCAATAAAATTCACCTTTAGTCGTAATTAAACTTTTCTAAAGTAATCTCCAGCAAGCTTGATCACACTTGCATCTAACCGGACTTGTGCTATAACCTTGCACACGTATCACTAGTACTACTGGCCTAATTCAAGTGCCTTTGAACAGCACCGAAAGACCTTGCCATATCTCTGGTTATTTTCTCCTTGATACAGAAGACATGATTGAAATGTGTTACAAGATTCAGACTTCTGAAGGACTCTCGGGCGGATGTCGCAGGTGTGGTCTTGAGGGGTATGGTGGAGTTGTTCGTGAGGATACAATCCATCACTAAAGGCATGAGTTGCTGTCAGGACTTACTGGGCAAGCCGCTCAAAAGCAGTAGTGATATATATGTACGTGTACGAAACTGTCGATCCTACATCCCCAATTTCCTCTTAGCTTTGTGAATAGGATATCTGTACATAGGTGGCAATTCGAACTATTTAGTTGGGATAGTGGTGTCACCACCGATTTGTGGTCAGGACTCCGGGCTCACTAGGTGCATTGCATGCTTGTGAGTCTCGCGACACATCACAATGGTGCGTGTAAGATGAAATGCACGCAACCATTTTGGGAAGATATTAGATCATACTCAGCTGAGTCAGTAAGCTGCCTATAATAGATGTGCTTCTTTCCAAATTGTTTCTTATTCAGAGTATGAACAATGTTCAGCAAAAAGAAAAGGGCAAGCTAGAGACTCAACTCGATGTTCAAAAGTAACCGACAGTAACGTGCTACGCTACATATAAAGTACAGTTAGCGCAGGGCGATGAAGATGAAGATCATTTTATACACAATCACAATGTGTCAAGTGTCACACCTCACAAGAAATGCCGCAAACTGAATACAGACCACAAAACAGACAATGACTCTATCACAGCTATCCTGAAGCTTGGCAGTGAAGACCGAACAGAAAGGCCTAAAGTGGTGACAGGCAGTGGCAGGTCTTGTCTGAGATCTTTGTAGAAGTCGAGCATTAATACTAAGGGAACATCTAATTACCTAATCCGAACTTTCTTATGGCAACCAAAATGCAAAGCATGTAAATGCAGCAGGAAAGAAACACGTCATGACAGGTGCATTTGAACAGTGCAGAAAGACCTTGCCATATCTTTGGTTATTTTCTCCTCCATACAGAAGACATGATTGAAACGTTTTACGAGATTCAGACTTCAGAAGGACCCTCGGGCAGATGTCGCAGGTGTGGTGTTCGGCGGTACGGTGGAAATGTTAGTGAAGATATACAATCCATCACTAAAGGCATGAGATGGATGATCCAAAATAATGAATCATGAATCTGGGCCATTCAACCCTGAGAAGATCCTTGTTGCTGTCAAGACTTACTGGACCGACGAACCTGCTCAAATGCAGTAGCGATATCTATGTCTGCTAAACTGTCTATTCTCCATCGCCAGTTCTCTGTTAGCTTCAGGATATCTGAACATGGGAAGCATTTCGAACTATTTAGTTGGGTTAGCAATGTCAACACCGATTTGTGGCCAGGACTCGCCAGGTGCATTGCATGATTGTGAGTCTTGTGACACACTGCAACTGCACGTGTAAGATGAAATCTACGCAAACATCTCAAGAAGGTACTCGATCATATTCATCCGAGTCAATAGCCAATGATACACATGTGCTTCTTTCCGAATTGTTTTCTTTATTCAGAGTTTGAAAATTCATGAATGGAAAAGAGGGCAAGCTAGAGACTGAATTTGATGTTCGAAAATAACTGATAGTAACATGCTACGGTACAGATAAAGTTGGGACGTAGTAATTGATAGTAACATTTCAGGAATCCAAATTGAAATAAGGAAATCACAGCTAGCTAGCAACTGAAAAAACCAAACTCATTCACGTCTTCTCTTTTTGTACCATCAGTGCTCAGACTGACGCCATTTAGACTTGAGAATAAGGCCCAGGCAGATGTTCCTGCAGCCACTGCATGGAAATATGAAGAGAAGCACAACGTCAGTCAAACAAACCCACAAATCGACCATCACAAGTTCACAACTAAAACTAAAAAAAATGCAATGTATCAAGGTTAATCCTGTAGCACATGCACATCATAAATAGCAATTATTCACAACCAGCAGAACAACATATCAATACCATTCAGAAGGTGATAACAGAACTGAACAAAAGCATATTATGGAGCAAACTGGGTAAAGAGAAATAGACTAGCAGTGAATATGAGGTACGCACCTTATTGATAATAGAGAACACATGCATTTATTGCAGCCAAAGATGAAGCATCAACAGTGAAAAGCCACGTGGAGAACGCGAGCTGTTGATCCAAATGCAAATGAGGAAAACACGTCAAATCTCAGCAGACAGATAGATGTCCAGTTAATACAAACTAAGGTTTGAAACTCGTCAGAAATCTTTATTCATCCATAAATGCCCACTGCATTCAGTATTTATTCCGTGGACTCAGCAAGCCATCACGGCGCACATAACAAGTCCGCCCCTGTATGGCCGTGTGGCAACGAAATTCCACACAGGCGGTTGCCCATCTGGGGTCCATGAATGAAGCTCAACCACCTTTTCATCACTAGAATTCTTTGGAGGCCCAATAACAATCAGCCTGTCACCACACGCTTGGAAACCTATGTCCCAGCCATCTTCGATCTTAGACTGTACAGGCAATTTCCTAAGAGTGGTCCACTTGTTGTCCAGCTTATCATACTGCTTCAAATCATTATTCTCACTGTAATCAGGAGCATAAAGCTCATTGTTCACAACTGCAATGAGCGGAGGAGCGAAGGGGCTTGTATGGTTGAGCCCCTGAGACATGTTGTCGATGACCCTCCAGGATCGCAGATTCGAGTCATACTCCTCACCGCATGTCAATACCTCGTGGCTACTGCTAGAACCACCGATCACATAGAACTTGCCGTCCATGAATGCGCCAGAGCATCTGTACCTAGCCCTATTCATGCTGGGAAGGGGTGTCCAAGTATGTGTCTCTGAGTCATACATCTCTGCAGAGCTCAGTACATTACCAGAAGAATCAGCGCCTCCCACGACATACGCCTTTTCACCGACACTTGCTGACCCAAACCAGAACCGCGGGGTGTTCATCGCATCAGCATCAGCCAGCCCTGTCCATGAATTGGTAAGGATGCTATATCTCAAGGCAACCTTTCCGCGGTCCCCAAACACCAGCAGCTCGGTTCCTACAGCGAGCGACTCCCGGATGGAGGAGCTTTCAGCCGGTGGCATCTTGGGCACATGGATCCAGCACCCAGTGGATGGGTCATAAGCCTCCCACTCCGGAGGATTCTTACCGCAAGAGAGATAGATCCAGTGCTCCGCTACCCCATTCTTGCGACGCAGGCGGTAGATGTCCCCGTTGCGAATCACGGAATTGAAATCACGGTTGAGGGAGGCGATGGCGCCATATTCCCACCTGCAGAGGCGGTGGAGGCAATGGATGAAGAGGTCACGACCTATCACACCAATGATATTGCTCCATGAGACCTCTCCACCATCTGCAGCTGACAAAAGTCAACAGTTCATCGAACGTTTTGCTAATTTTTATGAGTAATTTAATTTCTATTGGAACTCCTGTTGACTAAAAAGCATACCTGGAGGATGCAGGCGCGACGAGGACTCCGGTGACCTCCATGATATCCTGCAGATTACAACAACCATTTAGACTGAAGAGTTACAACAGCAACAACAGCCATTTAGCTTGGACAAGTACTGTACTACCTTTTATCACCTTGGGAACCAGAATCCACTAGTTGCACGTCAATTATAGGATTTCTAGGATGATTACTAACTATGCCAATCCTGGAGACATACTCTAGATCAGCATCTGCACCCCCAAATTTTGCGGAGACCTCTCTAAGGCGTGGCATATGCTCGATGCTGATTAATGCAGTACCATGTTGATATTGTTTCCACTGGTCAGACTCCGAAAAAAGTTCAAGTCGTTGGTCCATTCGGGGAATGGAATTAAAAACGAGCCTGAGCTTCAAGAGATTAGGCATTGCGTCCGCCTCAAATTTTAGCCAAGCTATTCCACTCATGAACCTCAGCTTCAAGTACTTGAGAGCTGTGAATCCAGCAGCCGTGCCAAAGGTTATCTTAATATCAGGTGATTTCTCCGCATACAACGACAGAGCAGAGAGGGCAGGCAACTTTCTGAAGATACGAACATCATTTACTGACAGTACAACCACTGCAATCTTCAGAATGCATAGGTTATCAACAGGGACAAATATGATGCAGCTGTGTCGAGAGCATTCAAATCTCTGGAAATTAGGGGGAAGTGCCATGCTAGACCAGTTAATTATTGCTTTTGGAGCTTCACCATACCTAACCGAGGTTCCATGTGGTACCACTTTTATAGTTTTCAGGCTGCCATGTCCTCCAATTAAGGTACCCAGAGCTCCCATCCTTCTCTTCACATGGTCATGGTCAGAAGAAGGAGGTGCAGAAATATAAAGATAATCCAGCTGGTTCATCATGCCAAGGCTCCCAATACAGATGGCCCAATCCAGCAGATTTGTGTCAATAGGAAGACTGAGGTGCAACAAGTGTGGGAGATATATAATATCCCAGGGAACATGAGAGCCTCTTGGTGTATCCATAACATCCAGTGTCTCCAAACAGTGCAGCCCTCTCATACGGCCTGGCAATTTTATGCAGACATCACATACAATCTTCAGATATCTCAGATGGAACAGTTCGGATATCCCAGTGAGGTCTATAGCCAAGTCTTGGTCGCCATTATGATGGCCAGATAGTTGCGGGTTCAGAACACGAACAAGCTTGAACTCTCCAATGCAAGGCATACACTCCGATACTCCAAAAAATCCAAGTGAACGTACTTGTGACTTTCTGATGTTTGTTGGTGTCTTGGCATATTTTGCATCACCAAGTTGGAGAGATAGTCGACGGACCTTATGAGAAAGTGCCAAATTCTTTCGATTGTAATCTACTACCACAAGGAAATTCTCTTCAGCAGACTTGTGCTCAATAAGATCATACACCATGGCATGAACTGTACAGGACACCACCTCATTGTTGAAATTGATAGACATAGGTTGGATGAATCTTCTGTGAACAAGCTCATGGAAATACATTACTGCAACTTCCTCCATGTTTTGCCCTTCACTTGCAGCAAGAAACCCTTCAGCCACCCATTGCCTGACCAGGTCATGTTTGAAGATTATGGAGCCCTCTGGATACATACTAAAATAGAGCAAGCATGTCTTGAGATGATGAGGAAGGCTGTTGTAGCTGAAGTTCAGTACTTGCCTCGTTCTTTCCGAACTGGAATTTGATGACAAACAAGAGATTAACGAATCATGTATGTGTGTCAATAAATCCGCTGATACAGAAGGCTGGTTTGCTAAAAGACTTGCTATACTGATGGTGGCTAGCGGCAAACCACCACATATTTCTACAATTTGGCCTGAAACTTGTTTGAATTCTTCAGGATAATCACTTTCAGTACCAAAATTCCTGCCAAAGAATAGCTTCTTTGAGTGATCATCATCCAAAGGTTTCATCTCAAAAACTTGTTCTGGGTCATCGCAGCAACATGCTAATGCAACATCTTCAATCTGTGTAGTTGTTATTATTCTGCTGCCTTGACTACCCTTGGGAAAAACCTGATTAATAACATCCCATGCTGATGTATTCCATAAGTCATCAACAACAATAATATACCTGCATGTCAAGAATGCACGCATGTCACATTTATGTGTCAGGCTAACAGTAACAACACTTAGATATGCTAGAAAAGAAAGAATGTTTAGTCCATACATGTGCAGGACTTATGGTATTAATCTGAAGTTAAATGTTACTGCCAGCATCAAGATAGTGCTGACTTGAAGATTAAAACTAATGTCCGTTCACTCGATACACATGTACTGAAGCTTTTCTAGCTCACTGTAAAGCTTACTATTGAGCTTTTCTACCTCACTGTAAAGCTTATCTGAAAAACATCTTTTCAGAAATTGACTATATATTATCATGCTTTTTTTTGTCAAAAACAAAAGAGCAACCTGTAGGGATTTAATGTAGTACATGTGATTCTGGACCATGTGGAAAATAAGCAGTACATACTATGCAATACAACTAGTACACACAATTTGCACGTGGAAAATAAGTACCTCTTGCCATGTAGATAATTTCTGATATTTTCAGCAGTAACGCGAAGTTCATCGGAAACGTCTTTGCTTGCTTGGGGCTGCATCCGCTGGAATTGTGATAGCATGACACGGAAAAGGCTCTTCATATTAGGCTTTTTGGACACCCGGACGAAAGCCCGACAATGGAATTTCCTCCCAATTTTATTGTACAACACTTTGGCAAGCATTGTTTTACCAAGACATCCAGATCCGTGAATAGACACCACCCTGAGCTACCGATTCTCATCATTAGCCAGCTGGGAGTTGATAAACTTGCTCATCCGACCATCAATTACTAGGCCGGAACAAGATTTCTCACAAGGCGGTGGCGGCATTGGCATCATAGGCCCAATGGCCAAAAATCTACTTGCCACCGAGGTACTACAACAGTGGACCTGGTATCTGTCGTACCGTCAAACCACCTCCTGGGCATAAATCCTAAATTCTGATACCTTTTCAACGATCTGCTGGTACCACTTGAGCCTTCTGGGAGCACAAATTACATCAACACGGACGGTTTTGGAGATAACATGTCCTGACACATCAGGAGCTGCACATTCAATCTGTTTCTGCCACTTGAGCCTCTTGGGAATCTTAACATGAGTCATCTTGTGGTCACATTTGTAGCCAAGAGACTCAGGGGGCACAAAGTTGTCAATACAATCTTGGATGTCATAAGATAACTCATGTGCCTCTCTCATCCAGCACTTGGCCGCCAGGGGAGGGTCCTCCACCTCTACCAGATCTTCAAGGTATGTGGCTATTTCTTCAAGATCATCTTTGAGGAGCTGCGACCTATCATTGACCCCCTTGGTCAGCTTGCATCCATGAGGACCTAGCATCATGTCAAGCTTCTTAAGAAGGGGTCTCATGGCGCCCAGAGAAACACTGAAACTCGCATCCATCTCTCTGCCTCTACCTCCCACTGAAACATCTGAAAAGAAACATAGACAAGAAAGAACGATTTAGTTTACACAAGAAATCAGCTGCGCAACAAGATCAAGTTATGTCAGCATCAAGAAAAGGAAAACGGCTCTCTAAGCAAGTTCAGTCTCTAAGCAATTAGGAAGGAGAGAAGCGAAGTGTCACCTTGAGTTGGATAAAAAAGGACAACCCTCTCCTCCTCCTCCTCCGTAATGCCATGATCCAGCATCTTGTTGCGGGACTCGCTGCACTCTGGGCAGGGCTCGGAGCCGACCCTCTTGCAGGCTTGGCAGACGAAGGCAGGGCTCGGCCTTGGGGCGCCGTCGAGGAGGGGCCGCAGCCCGCCGGCCTGGTGCAGCTGCCTAACATCTTTGGGGCCGCCGATGAGCCGGCCGCCGACGAGGAGCTGCGGGAGGGAGAAGGCGCAGCCCCGAGCAGCAAGCAACGACTTGAGCTCGCAGCGGTGCGCTATGCTGGTGGACACGTCGCGCTCGTGCATGGTCAGGCCGTAGCCCCACAGCAGGGCGCGCAAGGCGTAGAGGTCGGCGGAGGACCGCCCTCTGCGGCGCGACGCTGACGCCGTGTAGAGAAGCACCTCCGGCTGCAGCTCCTCCTTGGCGTGCGAGCTACGGCCGGGGTCATCCATGTCCGGTGGCCTCATCACCGAAGAAGAGTGTAGCTAGTGTTTGGAGACGGGGACAAGTGCTGCATGCGTCTCTCTCTCACTTAGTTGTGGTTCATCTCCTCTACTGTCACATCACATCACATCACATCACATGCATGGCACTGTGGGTTGTGCCTCTACTGTCGAGCCTCGTCACATCTCCTTGTTAATTCCTCGTATGCTATGCGTCCTTGTCGATTGCCTAGCTAGGTGCTCACACCGCCTTGTTAATTACCTTGGCCTCTCCCACTCACAATACATAGTTTCAAACACTGGAATCCGATGGGACAATCTCATTGGATTCTTATCTTCTCTGGATTTGAAAGAGTAGTAGTACTTCGTCTCAAGTATTATACTGAAAATTAAAATACGCGTAGGTTCTTGGATTATTACTTTCGAGGAGACTCTTGCGAGTGAACGTCGACAGGGTCCCGGCGCAGGCGCACACACGCTAAGGGCATGCACATGGAGCGTATAGGACAAAATGGCACGAGCACTCATGTGTATGCTCTCTATCACCACATCACGTGACATGCACATGAGGAGAAAATGAGGACTGCCACGGTACTACCTCTCTCTCCCTCTCTCGGGCAAATACCTTGGCGGAAAGCTTTCTTGAAATTAATCTTGTTTTATTCTTATTAATAATTGGGAGGTGTGCAGTTGTGCACGCTTGATGTCTTGGCTAGATCTTACATTGTATTAGAAACCACAAATTAAGCCGTCTAAAATGCTATTTTTTCAGATAAAATAACTATACAAAAATCTGACTAGGTCACCGCGCCGCAGGTCATCGGGGACGCTTCCAGGGCCAGAGAGGCGGTAGATCCATATCAGGTTGATATTAACATGTTGCACTTTAAACCGGGACCATGAGCTGCCGCCAGGATCGTCCATGTCCTCTGGCCTCATCCGAAAAAGAGTGTGGCTCGCGAGGTGAGAGGGGGAGTAAATGGAGACGGGGACAGATGGTGCCTCTCTCTCTCTCTCTCTCTCTCTCTCTCTCTCTCTCTCTCTCTCTCTCTCTCTCTCTCTCTCTCTCTCTCTCTCTCTCTCTCTCTCTCTCTCTCCTCTTGTGGTTCATCTCCTAACATTGTCACATGCATCACACTGGCAGCTTGCGCCTATAACAAGCTTCACATCAATGGAATAGTAGGTCATTTGGTTTTGCTAAATGAAGCAAGGCGGTCATCTACAAATGTAACTGTAAAATATTTCGCATTATTATTGTATACATTAACATTGTTTTGTTGTTTGCAATGATAAAGTCACATTGATGGAAGTGAAAGCTTGGTCATCTTTTTAACTTTCATATGAAAGGAACATTTGAAACATCCTATGTTTTACGAGTGGAAATGCATAGAAAATATTTTTGAAGTGTTTCTCTATGGAAAATTACAAATCTGTTAAAACATATTTGATAAAGGGAATCATACTCAAACTCAGTGAGGAATTATATTTGAACTCCTGAGGAACATGGAATAATAAATAGTGTTGAAATTTGT
Organism: Triticum aestivum; assembly: GCF_018294505.1. Taxonomy (NCBI): domain Eukaryota; kingdom Viridiplantae; phylum Streptophyta; class Magnoliopsida; order Poales; family Poaceae; genus Triticum; species Triticum aestivum. The sequence goes on from NC_057803.1 coordinate 749,382,169, forward strand.
TGCATCTTCATTATATTATCATACCTTAGCTACTGGAATTTATGTTGCGTTCAAGCAGTGGAAGGAAAGACAAGCAGCTAAGGGAATCTCACACATCATATAAGATTGTGGAAAGTGCATCACAACCTGTCACTTGTTCTAAAATTTATATTAAAGGTAAACACATTGAGGAAGCTATTACTCTATCTACAAGATGAGAAATAAGTCCAGGTACGCACATTCAACTATGATTATTTTTGTACTAATATGGTGCAAGTTCATTGACCGAAGTCGGGAATTTCTTTCAAAACATGGTTACTGATGGAACTTCATCACCTGATTGGATTTGATATTTATTTCGTTTTTGGAAACTTTATTCAAGATGGTTATCTTCTATTTGACTCAATGTGGAATTATTGAAATTATTGATATATGTGACTAGAAATAATTGATGCGGAATTTCACTTGAGGAAACAAAATACTCAAGGTGCCTACAGAGGTGAAATTACACTCGAGGAAATAATACTCGAGGCGCCAAGGACAGCTATGCTGGAATAATTAGGCGGAAACTAAAGATCTCTAGTGATCGTAAGTGTCACAGCTATGATTGTTGATCCCTTGACTAAGCCTCTTAGTCAGGAGGTATTTGGCAAGAATGTTAAGGCTATGGGTTACGAATATTTGAATGATCGTTTGGGACAAGTGGGAGATGTTGGAATTATGTGTCCTGCAACTATATTCAAATCACTAGGAATTACTAATATTCGGAATACCTCATTATGGAATTTATATACATGTACTTATGCATGGAATTACTTTACATGATTATCATGGAACTATTACTTGCTGGAACGTACTTAAGTAATATATGCTTAAGGAAGCTGGTCGATTATCGGTGGAATACAATATTTATATTGGAAAGACTACCCAGATACACTGATGATTGGAAGGAGCTAGATCGTATAATTAGATTGCAGCCCTAATGTTGATCTACATAATTAGATGAATTTACACTCTATTATGACGCATTGCTCACAAGCGCGTGCTCCGGGGACATAATGGGTAGAATCCGTTAACAGACAAATATGATCGTGGTTGGTAATTTGATCTGGACTCTATATCGGAAACTAGTTGTAACGACTAGGAATCTTATCTGTATAAGAGGTGGACTCTTTGAAAAGACATTATAAGAAGGTCCCTACCCCCTAGCCTCAGATATGCGAATTGTGAGCGGCACCACGGATAAGCGCAGATGAATAGGGGGTAGGCCCCAAACCCTAAATTTCTAACAGGTGGTGCATGCCATGTGATTCAGGGGTGCTCGGACTCTGCCGCTGTTGAACTTCAGGCTTGCCGCAGGGCAGTCCAGCTAGCGAAAGAGTTCAATGCACATCGCCTGCATATTGAGATGGACAGCCAAGAGATAGTAAGCAAGTTGCAGAGCAAGGAGAGAGACATGTCGGCGTTGGGACCTGTGATCGAAGAAGTCAAAATGATGCTGCAGGCGCGGGAACAATGGAAGATTAGTTGGGTCCGTCGCTCGGCAAATGGTGCCGCACACGTCCTAGCTAGGGAAGGGGTCTCGAGTGAGTTGTGTAAGGTTTGGTTACATCAACCTCCTGATTGTATTTTGCACACTGTGGCGGCAGATATTCCTGCCTACTATGGATAAATAGGACAAGGTTTTGAACTTCAAAAAAAAAACATGTTGCTCATTCTGCTGCTGCTGCAGGCTCTCTGCAGTACCATGCATCCATCATGACAAGAAAGAAACGACGAAGTGTTAAAGTGTAATGGAATTAAGATCTGCTTTCTTATTAATTAATATTAACTGTATGATGATGTTGTGGCCGTTTGGAACGTAGGTGATGTTTGTTGGTGTCATTCTCGTGTCTCGTGTTGTGGTGCTTATGGCAACTCGAGCAAAAACCACTCAAGTGCGTGCAGCAAGAGCAGCGCGCAGATCAGAACCACCATTGGAGGGAAACACACTACTCTGCACCACAACGACGTGCTATGTAATGGCGACATTCTGGTGCAATGTAATGACGCATCTTGGCTGACAGCATCGGCAATTGGCTAGCTAGCTGCTGAGGCCGTGGTTGACGCTCTTCGCAGGTGATGTAAACCGTGATATGTTCGGCCATTCCGCCATTTCTTAATGAAACGGCGATAGAAAAAAAATGCATTGCATAAATATTCACCCAGCTCAATGACAAGTACTCCCTCCTTAAATCCCTCTTCCCGCCCACCCCCGCGTCGCTGCCGCCGGAGGGCCGGCCGGCGAAGCCTCACCGGGCATTGGGATGGCAGCGGCGGTGCCGTTCTCCCACCCACTCCCATCGCCCCTGCCCTCTCAGATCTATTCATGGCTGCGCCGGCGACGGCCTCCCCTGGCGGCCCGCCGGTGGTCTTTTCCCCGGCCTGCTGCTAAGTACATCCGGACCGCGCCGCGGACTGATAGAGGCCCGCGTTGAATGGCTTCCGCAGTTCGAACGTATGCAGGCGCTTTGTGGGTCCGTTTTGGAGATGCCCTAAATGTTTTCTGTTGTGAAGTGGTTATAGTGAGAATTAATTGTTATTCTTAGTTCAGATTTACACTTGTCTTCATCAAGTTCCTGCTTCTGAAATGTAGCTATATGATTGGCTGCTTAATGTAGAGTGGGTGTGGTTTTTCAGGTGCATTTTTTTTTTCATAAAGAGGATTTCATCCAACCGTCATATTGAACCAATATAGGGGAACGTTTGGTTCCTGGGTACATATGTATCCTATATAAAAAAAATTAGCAATTCAACAAAAAGTCAAAAGTTTCTGAAAATATTTTTGAAATAAACTTGACCTTTCATTGTACCAATGATAAAAGTTCCACAAAAATAAAATTCCTTATTGACTTCTTTTCAAAAAGGACAAATTTCGGTCAGAATAGCGTGAATAGCAAAGTTTTAAATAGCGCGCTAAGCCTCTTAGCGGCGGACCTCTTCTAAATGCTATAGCGGTGCTATAGCGAGCTATTTAAAATGTTTGTTCATGAGTTTGGACAAAAGACCCTTAGTGCAGGGCCTCTTCTAAACACTATAGCGTGCTATAGCGGGGCTATAGTGGGCTATTTAAAACCATGGTGAATAGTGACATATAATAGCAAATAAATTTTGTATCTTTCTCTGTAAAGTCAACGTTTATTTTTGTTTTGTGAAAATTTATATACTAGTGCGCAAGTAAGTCAAGTTTAATCTAATAATACTTTTAAACTATTTTAACTTTTTGTTTAATTATTTAAAAAAATACCCCATATAGGGTGTATAACTGTATATACATGCGGGAGCCAAAGGGTATTTCCCACCGATATAACCACATTAAGTGAATATCCAATCTTTGCATAGCATGATGTACACAATCAACACATTCAAAACAACCAAAAACACGTACACAGGGACAATGTTAGTGACAAAGTAAAAGAAAAAAAAAAAGACATCGGCCTCACGAAGATGTTCACGTGGGGAGGGCGCCATGCACGCAAAGAGAGGGAGCGTACTTGCGTCCGGGCTGAAAGTGAAAGACAAGATCTTGATCTATCCCCGCTGTCGTCTTTTGGCTTCCTCTGCTTTAAATAAATTCCTATTGATCAAGCAAGAGTCGAATGTTGTGGTTAGCTCTGGCCTGCTTACCCGCTTCCTTAATTGTGGCAGACAAATACGCAAACGACTCGATCTCTATAATGATTGGATTGGATGCATCCTTGTCGTCATACTGATTAGATGCCCACCATGAAACTACTAGGACTAGCCTAACATGCTTATTAGTCTGATGGGTTCCTGCCAAAGAGAAGAGCTGTAATGTAAGACATGCATCTTCCTTAATTTTGTCACTGGCAACATCATGGATGCATCCAAAAATACGAGGGTAGTGCACATGCATGCACGGACCCGACTCGATCCTGTTGCAAGTCAAAATAAACTTGTTTGAGATGGGATCTGGAGTTGCCAACTTGCATGAGGAATCGGGCAGATAATAAGAAACATAAAACTAAAAACCACAGTGCAAGCAAAGATAAATGGAACCTGAAAAATAAATCCCCTTTCTTTGGGTACTTTTTCAAAAAGGAGAATATGTTAATATCAAGTAGATACCAATTACACCCCGTCTCAGCACCAATAAGATGTCTAAAAACATCCAAATTGCCCGCAGCCAAAAAGGAAAATAAAACATAACAAAAGAGAAAAAAGACCCTGCCATGGTGATCGATGATCCGCAATATCAACACTCTGACCACCACCAAAGAAAGCACCCGGACTAGAAAGAAGGTTCTCCAAAAGCAACGCCTTCAAGAAGGAAACAATTCACAAGTGTTGTCGTTGCCCGATCAAAGATAGTAGGTTTTCACCCTGGAGAAAAAATGCATTCCAAAACAATATCTTCAACAAGGTCACTACCGGGCACAACCTATAAAGGCAACAACTTGAGTTTTCAACTCGGAAATCACGACTCGGTACTCAAAGGAGCACCACCAACAAAGAAGTCGTCCAGTGCTGCCGTTCCCACTTGCGGACTCTACTACTACGAGTCATGTACCACCAGACTCACAGGAACTCATGCCCGATCTGGACGGGAACATATCCTGCAAGCCAAGTCTGGACAACTGCATGTGAAGCAAAGTCTTCATTGCATCCAAGACCCCGTCTTCGCCACATGCAGTTCCTCCTATCATGCCATTGCATTCTCCGCATGTGTTGATCCCTTGAAAATCTTGATGCAGACATGTCCCAAGGTGTCAACAAAATAGAGCTTCGCGATACCCCGGTGAAGCTGGTTATGCTGATGTTGCGGGTGTACACGATAGGCCCCAATCTAATCAAGGTGTCTAAAGAGCGCCATATATGGCAGTCCTTGTTTTGAACGAGAAGTTTGGAACTCACAGATGGCCAGATCAAAGAGGACAGATCGTAGGTAGAACGGTGACTTCGCGCGAAGACCACTAGGGCCACGATGGTGGGCAACAACGTCAAGATGCTTATTGTGCATATCATGTTGTTTGGTGTTTGCTTAGTTTGTTGAACTATGGGCCTTAGAGTAACTCTAGAAGAGACGTCGTAATAATTGGGCCCAATGCCGTAATAATCATCCATATGATGATAATGTCCCCGAGGGGTCTAGCAGAATCGCTATCACATGCTTCATTCGAGGCTGCTTCAAAAACTAGTATGCGGCCTGCATATTCACTACTGCAGACCGAGAATAGCACTGAACATAATCATTGACCGTCCCGTGACCAACTGTCACAGACGGGGTCATCTGTAACGGGCCACCAGAAGCACGTCAACGATGAGGGTTTTGTGGCTCGGCTTTCTCATGAAACCCTCCCAAGTGATCCATCTTCACCCTTCCCTCCATACAGATCAGTCGGCGCTTGGCCGTCTCGACGCCTCCGCTCCATCCCCGACTCGGCGGCGCCCTCCCGCCGTGCGTCGTGTGAGGAAAAAACCCTAGAGCTTAAGACAAGTGTCATGTGCGTCCAGCTTGCGAGGGACGTGGTCGGAGACAAAGACAAGAGGTAAGTTGGAATCTAAACCATTCTTTATGTGACTGTACCATGCATCCTTGTTGTATGCATGTGATGGTTAGGTGTGTAACTAAGAATAGCTAACCTTTGGGTAACGAAGTTGCTACTGATCCATCCACGAGGTATAAATAGGGAGGCGAGATGGTAGCTGAAGAGGAAAGTAGACATTGACACACTGTAGCACTAGTACATATATAGACAAGAAAAATCTATGGCATCGAGCAGCACTAGTGAATCTCCCTCGCCCGGTGATGGCTGTGGCGAAGGAGCTGGCACCTTCACCGAGTTTCTTGCTGAACGGCGGCAGGGCGGATCCGATCAGCGGTGGATACCCTCTGTGCTTCTGGCGCCCGCCCTATGCGGGCACTGCCATAAGATCGAGGATCTTAGGCGGGGTCAGAACAGCGACAGCATCAGCGACGGCGACGGAAGCGATCACAGGATGACAGTGCCGGACCTGGACCGGTCACTCGCCGCCCAGATGGCCTTGGAGGGCAACTCCTGCTTCACGTGCGTCAAGTTGGTGTTCGAGGCGACCAAGTGGATAGGCGACTGCGACACACCACTGCACTATGCCGCCAGGTCCGGAAACCTCAGGATGCTTTTCCACTTACTTTGTCTGCTAGGTGATTTCTACGGCCATGAGGGGGTGGAGCTGTTGCTGAGGAACCTCAACGGTAATGGGGAGACGGCCTTGCACGAGGCCATCAAGTTGGGGAGCAGGTGCATGGCCAGGATGCTTATTTGGGTGGATCCACACCTGGCGCAGCATCCTAGGGCTGGCACCTCCCCGCTGTACCTGGCCGTCTCCTTGGGATACATGCACATCGTACAGATGTTGCTCAGCACAAGTGGCGGCAACCTCTCCTATTCCGGCCCACATGGACAGAACGCACTGCATGCCGCAGTTCCCCGTCAATACGGTCAGATCCATTCCTTCCAACTAATTTTTTAACTTTTACCGTATGCCATATTTTCTTAACAGAGTACTCCCTAAATTTTTATTTACTCTGATATTAGAGCTGACTAAAATCAAAACTCATAAAGTTTGACCAAGTATATAGAAAAACGTACAAACATTTACTATAACAGATCTATATAATGTGAAAGTACATTCAATATAATGGCATTCATTTGTTATTTATATGTTCATATTTTTGTTTATAAATTTGGTTAAAGTTTACAAATATTGACTTTGACTAAAGCTAATATGCGGACTAAATAAAACAGAGGGAGTACAAACGCAGATGCTCATATACACACACACCCCTATGAGCACATGTCATACAAACGCAGATGCTCATGCCACCTTTTCGCCATGTTTCTTAATCAATGCGGCTGTACTAACACAAACGAACAATTATTGGTTTTGTATATAGGGTTCTCTGAACTAGCTAGACGGATAAGGTTCGAAATATCCAAGTTGTTTTTTCCAAGCGAAGTATATATAGATCTTGTCTGGCCTACAAAATTACAAGGAATAAAAACCATCGAGAAAGCCCACCAAAGCCTTCGTTTCAAACTTGCAGTCACGTACTATATTACTTGTTACCTTCATGCCGAACACCAAAACTGAGTTGGGCTTTTTTATAGATCCAACAGTTAGTAAAAAAAATGACTTAGAAGTCCTTATTAATTGCAGGTATGATAGAATTGCTACTATATTGGAACAAGGATCTTAGAGGAGACGCGATGAAAAGAATAATGACAACTTCGATGGGAGATGGTCATTTATGTTTAATACCATTATTGAAAGCTTAGATTTGAGAGAAATTGAGCTTTCAGGTAGGAAGTTCACGTGGGCTAATGTGATGCCTAATCCAACATACGAGAAGTTGGATCGGGTTCTGGCTAGTGTTGCTTGGGAACAGAAGTTTCCCGTGGTAACTGTTCAGGCGCTCACTCGCGGGATCTCTGATCACACGCCGTTGTTGCTTGATTCTGGCGGGGCTACATACTCGGGCAACAAAAATGTTTTCTCGTTCGAGATGGCGTGGTTTGAAAGAGAAGGATTTTTGGATCTTATTGCCAGAGAATGGGCGAAAGAGGTAGGAGGTAGAAGTGCCATTGAGAGGTGGCAGAACACGATTAGGAATCTCCGTAGCTTCCTTCGTGGGTGGGCTAAACATCTAGGTGGAATGTATAAGGTTGAGAAGGAACGGCTCCTTTCACTTATAAAAACCTTAGATGTAAAAGCAGAAACTATGGTTCTGGTACCCACTGAGCTTCATATTAAGCATGAGGCTGAGATGAGGCTGAAGGAATTGCTCCGGGAGGAAGAATTGAAGTGGGCATTAAGGGCAAAGGTGAGAAAAGTTGTCCAGGGGGATGCGAACACACAGTTCTTCCACATGATTGCTAATGGCAAGCATAGGAAGAAGAGGATCTTCCAGCTGGAGCAAGAGGAGGGTACAATAGTTGGCCAAGACAACCTGAAAACATACATTACTGAATATTACAAAAGGTTGTTTGGACCACCCGAGGAGAGTAGTGTATCCCTGGATGAGTCTAGGGTCAGCGATATCCCTCAACTTTCTTCAGTGGAGAACGATGTGTTAACAGCCCCATTCTCGGAAAAGGAAGTTTTCGAGGCTATTGCCAAGATGAAATGTAATAAGGCGCCGGGGCCGGATGGTTTCCCGGCTGAGTTTTACAAGAAGTGTTGGCATATTATCAAAGGGGACCTGATGCCAATGTTCCATGATTTGTTCTCGGGACACTTGTAGCTGTTCCAACTGAATTTTGGCACGATAACGTTGTTGCCTAAGAACACTGATGCCGTCAAAATTGAACAATTTCGGCCGATCTGCCTGCTCAATGTCAGCTTCAAAATTTTTACCAAGGTTGGTACGATAAGGCTGACTCAGATAGCGCACGCTGTTGTTCAACCTACGCAAACGGCTTTCATGCCGGATAGGAACATCCTAGAGGGGGTTGTGGTCCTACATGAAACGCTTCATGAAATTCATACGAAAAAAATAGATGGGGTTATTTTCAAAGTGGATTTCGAGAAGGCTTATGATAAAGTCAAATGGTCGTTCCTCCAGCAAGCTTTAAGAATGAAGGGTTTTGATGAGCGCTGGAGGCATCAGGTGGAAACGTTCACGCAAAAAGGTAGCGTTGGCATTAAGGTCAATGATGACATAGGCCACTATTTCCGAACACACAAGGGTCTGCGACAGGGCGATCCTATGTCACCTATTCTGTTCAATATTGTGGTTGATGTGTTAGCGATCCTGATTGGGAGGGCCAAAGAGGCTGGTCAGGTGGAGGGAGTGGTGCCTCATCTGGTTGATGGTGGTTTATCCATCCTGCAATACGCTGACGATACAATCATTTTTATGGAACATGATTTGGCCAAGGCGAGGAACATGAAACTAGTATTATGCCTTTTTGAACAATTGTCTGGGCTGAAGATTAATTTCCATAAAAGTGAGTTGTTCTGTTTTGGTAGAGCCAAAGACGAACAGGAAGCTTATACACAATTGTTCGGATGTGAGAGTGGGTCTCTTCCTTTCTCTTATCTCGGTATTCCAATACACCATCGTAAGTTAACGAATGCTGAATGGAAGACCATCGAGGATAGATTTGAGAAAAAACTAAGTTGTTGGAAAGGAAAACTCATGTCTTATGGAGGCCGGTTGATTCTCATTAACTCGGTGCTCACGAGTTTACCTATGTTTCTGCTATCTTTCTTCGAAGTACCAGTTGGGGTGAGGAAGAGACTAGACTTTTATCGGTCTCGCTTCTTCTGGCAGAGTGATGAATCTAAGAGGAAGTATAGATTGGCCAAATGGGATATTATTTGCAGACCAAAGGACCAAGGAGGACTTGGCATTGAAAATCTTGAAGTTAAAAATAAGTGCCTCCTGAGTAAGTGGCTGTTTAAGCGTTCTTCTGAGACAGAGGCAACATGGGCGCAGATTTTACGGAGTAAATATCTGTACTCAAAGACTTTATCCCAAGTCACTATGAGACCTACAGACTCGCCGTTCTGGAAAGGGCTAATGAGGGCTAAATCCACTTTCTTTAACAGAACGAAATGTATTGTTGGTAATGGAGCTGATACGCGATTCTGGGAGGATACGTGGCTGGGTGACACGCCTCTGGCTTCTCAGTATCCAGCGCTGTATCGTATTGTTCAGCATAGGGATGCCCTTGTGGCCACAGTAATGCAGACGATTCCCCTTAACATCCAGTTTAGAAGAGTGCTTGCTGGACCGAGATGGGAAGCATGGCTTCACTTGGTCCGTAGGCTGATGGAGGTGCAGCTAAATCCTCAGCCCGACCAGTTGTTTTGGAAGCTAACTAGAACTGGGGTGTTCACGGTCAAGTCTATGTATCTTGATATCATTAATTCATCCGTGATACCTACGTCCAATGTAGTCTGGAACGTTAAGGTTCCTTTGAAGATTAAAGTGTTTATGTGGTTTGTGCATAAACAGGTAATTCTTACAAAGGACAATCTAGTTAAGCGCAACTGGACAGGATCTACTAGGTGTAGCTTCTGTGATCGGGATGAGTCTATCAAACATTTATTTTTTGATTGCCCGTTGGCACAAGGGTTGTGGCGCACCGTGCAAATTGCCTTTAATATTACTCCACCGAGATCGGTAAACACGCTTTTTGGGGCGTGGTTGCTCGGGACGGAGCCCGAAACAGCCAGACAAATTCGTGTAGGAGTATGTGCGTTATTATGGGCAATTTGGAACTGCAGGAATGACTTGGTTTTTAACAGGACATCAAGTACTCATTTTTTGCAGGTGTTGTTCCGGGCTACGGCGCTGATCCGTACTTGGTCCTTACTCACTCCGACGGAGGCCAGGGAGCGTTTGGTTACTGGATCTGTCCGGTGGGAGATGGTTGCGCGGGATATCTTCAACCGGTTTGGATGGCGATCATGTAATAGGATAGGCATCTAGTTTACCTACCTCATATTATGCCAGCCGGTTTGTGGCTTTTCCCGTTTGTGTCTTTTAGTCGTTGCTCTGTGAGAGCTACGTGCTACCTTTTTTCATTTGTTTGTAAGACTTATGTTCTGAACCTCTTTATTTCATTAATAAGAGAGACCGTATGCATCGATCTGATGCAGAGGCCGGGGTAAACCCCCTTTTCCAAAAAAAAAAAAAAAAAAAGCAATCAGAAGGATCTGAACGGCAGCACCCCTCTTCACTCTGCGGTTTCTGTGCCGTGGTCTGGAGATTCCTTGATTGGTAGAGCTTACATTCGTAGTAGATGTTACATTCTTCTTTGTCATCTCGTTTCCCCCAATAAGATCCGGTTTCCGTTAGAGAAACACGCAGCACGGCGTATACTTGATGACAACCCATCCGCAGCCTATCAGCGGGATAATAATGGTTTGTTTCCTGTACACATCGCCGCCTTGATGGATAGGGAGGTCGCCTTCCAAATTATCATCAAAAGATGGCCTGGTTGCATCGAGTGTCGTGATATGCAGGGGAAATCATTTCTTCACATTGCTGTCCAGAACAACGCCCAGCGAATAGTAAAGTATGCTTGTGAAGAAGCAATATTTGCGCCGATGTTGAACGCCCGGGACAATGATGGAAACACCGCACTGCACATAGCTGTGGAGGTTGAGAATCTACTACTTTCCTGTTTTCTCTTGCGGAACGCAAAAGTATTGTTAAATTTAAGGAACAACAAGGATCAAACTCCACTGGATGTAGCATGGAGCAAGACAGGCACAATATTTTCGTATGGAACGGTATAAATCTAGCTAACTCCCGTTCTCATGTTCAATTTCAAGCTAGTCGACCTTATTAATGAAAAAAAAAAGTAGTATGAATCATTTTGCTCCCGCCGTTCCAAATTACTCGTCGTAGTTTTAGTTCAAAATTCCAAATTACTCGTCGTGGTTTTAGTTCAAATTTTGAACTAAAACCACGACGAGTAATTTGGAACGGAGGGAATAGTTATTAATTTCATTTATTATGTTTCCTCAATGGTTGTTTCTTGCAGAATCGGAAGTATTTGATATATGGGCTACTCAGCGATGCAGGAGCAAGGCTTGGTAGCTTATGGAGAGATCGTGTTCAACAACTCTGCATTGAGAATCAGTTGTCAAAGCAAAAACATGAAGAGAATCAATCAGAAGAACTGCCTGAGGAGGCGAACATTAAGAATGAAGACACAAATCCCATAAAAGAGCTCGTAAGACTTCTGAAGAAAAAAGAAGATAAAAAGATAAAAAAGGCAAACCGTGAGAAAAAAGAGGCGAAACTTGAGAAAGAAGAGGCCAAAAAGAAAAGAGACTCGGATCAGATGAATGATATGACCAGGACACTTGGAGTTTTATCTGGACTCATCACAACGATGACATTCGCTGCGGCCTTCGCCGTACCATCAGCGGTCAAAGCCGGAGGCAATGGCACACCAAGACTTTTTTGTACGTGGGATTTCAATGCGTTCGTGATGGCCAATGCGCTTGCTTTCGTCTGCTCCTTGGTAGGTACACTCTGCCTCATGTTCTCCGGCATGTCCATGGTTCAACTGCAAATCCGCCGGGACTACTTCTTTGTTTCCCTGTCCTTCACCTACAGTTCAGTCACCTGCTTGACTGTTGCATTTGCCCTTGGCGTACGTATGGTGCTGTCTCCCGTAGGTCATACAGTTTCCATGGCCATATTCGGGATCAGTCCTCTTCTGCTCATCTACCAAAATGGATATTTACTTCGAGAAATGATTCTTACTTGTAAAATTTTGTCTGTCAGACGGGGCCGTACATTTCTCTGGCAGTTTGTTACCTGCCGTATCTTTTGGGGTGTTCTATTTCAGTTTTGGCCCTTCATAGTTATCTTTACTTGGGCATCCTCAAGGGAACCTGTTCCTTGAAGAGGCCTAGTGTAGAATGGAACCTAGAGAATGGAGTAAGTGGTCGGGAACCCATGCCTTCTGGCGTTGTAATAACATAGCTTTGTAATTTCTTCCATCAATCAGTTAATTCTGCGTTCATGTTCTCTTTTTTTTTCACAAAAAGCAAACACCATTGTATTTCATCCAATAAAACAACAGCACCAACTTATATAAACAAGTCTCTCGCTTGTCATATGGCAACTGTGTGCCTTGGTCTTAACCTTGATTTGGAATAACCACGTGACACATGTGGTAAGCAATCCAAACAACTCAAAAGAAAAACCTTGATTTGGAGTAAACAACTTTACATCCATGTACTCACTCCGTCCCATAATATAAGATTTTATTATATCCAATATGCGATGGAGTATTTCTTTTTTTTAAAAGCATGACCAGGCGCATAATTGTGCGGATGAAGGATCGATGCTAAAAAAGTATTTATTTTATTTATACGCATCTTTTTTTTGCAAGAAAACGTCTGGTCTATTCATCTTCAACCATGACTGTACAATAACCAACATAAATAACGAAAATTATATCCAAATTCATAGACCAGTACACCAGCGCACCAGTACAGGAACCGCCACCAATGAAGAGTAGTATAGATCAGAAGGATTCAAACTGAAAATACACAAACGCAAACGAACAACGACCTGATCCGAGCAGATTGATGAAACTCAGATGCGCCGGAGACACACCTCCACACGCACGCCGACTGAAGATGCTAAACGCACCATCATGACGGGGGCTAGGCAGGGAGAACTTATTCCATCTTCTGAAAGCCGTCACCGTCTCGCCTTCCTGAGAAGGACACAAACCCTAACAAAACTCGAAGAAACATCTAAACATGAAGCCGTTCCGCCGGCAAGGGCTGGGATCCACCGCGCCCCCATGGTCCTAAGGCCACTGTAGACGAGGCGGACCAGCGGCAACGCCGGCGGGAGACAGAGGAACCCTAATTTTTCTTGGGGAAGCTCAACTCTTGAACATTTTTTGATTCGACGCCATCTTCAGGGCCAAACCGCTCACGCAAAACAGCTTGTTACTCGCGCTACCCATCAGACATTTGTCTGGTGGGGTGCACCATGTTTTGCCTCCTGACAGGGTTGCATTCTGATGATTCTAAATTTTGCATACGAACTCGGATTGGGACGGTTATTATATCAGAACCGACCGTTTTAACGATACGAAGACAATTTGTGTAGAAAGGTTTTTCTTATGAGGCCATATTGGACGCTTAATTGGCCGAATACTACTCTGAATACAAAATCTAAGTACTTTGAGTATAGTTTGGGCCCTCGAGATGAGATCGGATAGCGATGGACCAAACTTCAAAGATGTTCATTTCGAAAATACGGAACTTTTTGATGTAGACCACTTCTCCATTCGAGGTCATATCAATTAAGTTCTTGACCGTGCGAAAATCTGGTGTCAACACATGCCCCCCTGTTTTTCGGCAAAGCTAGCGTGCCGAAAAATAACTTGTACCGGGTTGGTTCTAAGGACAATGTCAACACTGCATCGGCCATTTATGTGCTTAGGGCAATAATTATATATCGACCATATCTAAGCTTTGAGCGATTCTATATCGGCCATTGATTTTGTCTTCTTGTTTACATCATGCCTTGGAACCGATTACCACCAATTGGCTTTAAAGAGATGGGAATGAAGGAAATATGCCCTAGAGGCAATAATAAAGTTATTATTTATTTCCTTATATCATGATAAATGTTTATTATTCATGCTAGAATTGTATTAACCGGAAACATAATACATGTGTGAATATATAGAGAAACAGAGTGTCACTAGTATGCCTCTACTTGACTAGCTTGTTAATCAAAGATGGTTATGTTTCCTAACCATAGACAAAATAGTTGTTATTTGATTAACGGGATCACATCATTAGTTGAATGATCTGATTGACATGACCCATTCCGTTAGCTTAGCACCCGATCGTTTAGTATGTTGCTATTGCTTTCTTCATGACTTATACATGTTCCTATGACTATGAGATTATGCAACTCCCGTTTATCGGAGGAACACTTTGTGTGCTACCAAACGTCACAACATAACTGGTTGATTATAAAGGTGCTCTACAGGTGTCTCCAAAGGTACTTGTTGGGTTGGCGTATTTCGAGATTAGGATTTGTCGCTCCGAATGTCGGAGAGGTATCTCTGGGCCCTCTCGATAATGCACATCACATAAGCCTTGCAAGCAATGCAACAAATGAGTTAGTTGCGAGATGATGTATTACGGAACAAGTAAAGAGACTTGCCGGTAACGAGATTGAACTAGGTATTGGATACCGACGATCGAATCTCGGGCAAGTAACATACCGATGACAAAGGGAACAACGTATGTTGTTATGCGGTCTGACCGATAAAGATCTTCGTAGAATATGTAGGAACCAATATGAGCATCCAGGTTCCTCTATTGGTTATTGACCGGAGACGTGTCTCGGTCATGTCTACATTGTTCTCGAACCGTAGGGTCCGCACGCTTAAGGTTTCGATGACAGTTATATTATGAGTTTATGAGTTTTGATGTAGCGAAGGAGTTCGGAGTCCCGGATGAGATCGGGGACATGACGAGGAGTCTCGAAATGGTCGAGACGTAAATATCGATATATTGGACGACTATATTCGGAGTTCGGAAAGGTTCCGAGTGGTTCGGGTATTTTTCGGAGTACCGGGGAGTTATGGGAATACGGGGGAGAAGTATTGGGCCTTATTGGGCCATACGGGAAAGAGAGAGGGGCTGCCTAGGGCAGGCCGCGCGCCCCCCCAAGGACTAGTCCGAATTGGACTAGGGGGAGGGGCTGCGCCCCCTCCTTCCTTCCCTTCTCCCTCCCACTTCCTTGTCTCCTACTCCTAATACTTGGAAGGATTCCTAGTTGGACTAGGAAAGGGGGAATCCTACTCCCGGTGGGAGTAGGACTCCCCTAGGGCGCGCCATAGAGAGGGCCGGCCCTCCCCTCCTCCACTCCTTTATATACGGGGGCAGGGGGCACCCCATAGACACACAAGTTGATCTTCGTGATCGTTCCTAGCCGTGTGCGGTGCCCCCCTCCACGATATTACACCTCGGTCATATTGTAGCGGTGCTTAGGCGAAGCCCTGCGACGATTGAACATCAAGATCGTCACCACGCCGTCGTGCTGACGGAACTCCTCCCCGAAGCTTTGCTGGATCGGAGCTCGGGGTGCGTCATCGAGTTGTACGTGTGTCAAGAACTCGGAGGTGCCGGAGTAACGGTGCTTGGATCGGTTGGACCGGGAAGACGTACGACTACTTCCTCTACGTTGTGTCAACACTTCCGCTTCGGTCTACGAGGGTACGTAGACAACACTCTTCCCTCTCGTTGTTATATCATCACCATGATCTTGCGTGTGCGTAGGAATTTTTTTGAAATTACTACGTTCCCCAACAGTGGCATCAGAGCCTAGGTTTTATGCGTTGATGTTATATGCACAAGTAGAACACAAGTGATTTGTGGGCGATACAAGTCATACTGCTTACCAGCATGTCATACTTTGGTTCGGCGGTATTGTTGGATGAAGCGGCCCGGACCGACATTACGCGTACGCTTATGCGGGACTGGTTTTACCGCCGTGCTTTGCACACAGGTGACGAGCGGGTGTCAGTTTCTCCAACTTTAGTTGAACCGAGTGTGGCTACGCTCGGTCCTTGAGAAGGTTAAAACAGCACCAACTTGACAAACTATCGTTGTGGTTTTGATGCGTAGGTAAGAACGGTTCTTGCTCAGCCCGTAGCAGCCACGTAAAACTTGCAACAACAAAGTAGAGGACGTCTAACTTGTTTTTGCAGGGCATGTTGTGATGTGATATGGTCAAGACGTGATGAGATATAAGTTGTTGTATGAGATGATCATGTTTTGTTGAAGTTATCGGCAACTGGCAGAAGCCTTATGGTTGTCTCTTTATTGCATAAGATGCAAGCGTCAAATAATTGCTTTACTTTATCGCTATGCGATAGCAATAGTTGCAAGAGCAATAGTTGGCGAGACGACCATGTGACGACACATTGATATAGATCAAGATGATGGAGATCATGGTGTCATGCCGGTGACGATGGAAATCATGACGATGCTTTGGAGATGGAGATCAAAGGCACAAGATGATGATGGCCATATCATGTCACATATTTTGATTGCATGTGATGTTTGTCTTTTATGCATCTTATCTTGCTTTGATTGACGGTAGCATTTTAAGATGATCTCTCACTAATTATCAAGAAGTGTTCTCCCTGAGTATGCACCGTTGTCAAAGTTCGTCGTGCCCAGACACCACGTGATGATCGGGTGTGATAAGCTCTACGTCCATCTACAACGGGTGCAAGCCAGTTTTGCACACGCGGAATACTCAGGTTAAACTTGACGAGCCTAGCATATGCAGATATGGCCTCGGAACACGGAGACCGAAAGGTCGAGCGTGAATCATATAGTAGATATGATCAACATAATGATGTTCACCATTGAAAGCTACTCCATTTCACGTGATGATCGGTTATGGTTTAGTTGATTTGGATCACGTGATCACTTAGAGGATTAGAGGGATGTCTTTCTAAGTGGGAGTTCTTAAGTAATATGATTAATTGAACTTTAATTTATCATGAACTTAGTCCTGGTAGTATTTTGCAAATTATGTTGTAGATCAATAGCTTGCGTTGTTGCTTTCATATGTTTATTTTGATATGTTCCTAGAGAAAATTGTGTTGAAAGATGTTAGTAGCAATGATGCGGATTGGATCCGTGATCTGAGGTTTATCCTCATTGCTGCACAGAAGAATTATGTCCTTAATGCACCGCTAGGTGACAGACCTATTGCAGGAGCAGATGCAGACGTTATGAACGTTTGGCTAGCTCAATATGATGACTACTTGACAGTTTAGTGCACCATGCTTAAACGGCTTAGAATCGGGACTTCAAAGACGTTTTGAATGTCATGGACCATATGAGATGTTCCAGGAGTTGAAGTTAATATTTCAAGCAAATACCCGAGTTGAGAGATATGAAGTCTCCAACAAGTTCTATTGCTAAAAGATGGAGGAGAATCGCTCAACTAGTGAGCATGTGCTCAGATTGTCTGGGTACTACAATCGCTTGAATCAAGTGGGAGTTAATCTTCCAGATAATATAGTGAATGATAGAATTCTCTAGTCACCATCACCAAGTTAGTAGAACTTGGTGATGAACTATAGTATGCAAGGGATGACGAAAACGATTCCCAAGCTCTTCGTGATGTTGAAATCAACGAAGGTAGAAATCAAGAAAGAGCATCAAGTGTTGATGGTTGACAAGATCACTAGTTTCAAGAAAAGGGCAAAGGGAAATAAAGGGGAAATTCAAGTAGAATGACAAGCAAGTTGTCACTCCCACGAAGAAGCCCAAAGCTGAACTGAAGCCTGAAACTGAGTGCTTACACTGCAAAGGAAATAGTCACTGGAAGCGGAAATGCCCCGAATATTTGGCGGATAAGAAGGATGGCAAAAGTGAACAAAGGTACATTGGATATACATGTTATTGATGTGTACTTTACTAGTGTTTATAGCAACCCCTCGGCATTTTGATACTAGTTCAGTTGCTAAGAGTAGTAACTCGAAACGGGAGTTGCAGAATAAACAGAAAATAGTAAAAAGGCGAGGTGACGATGTGTGTTGGAAGTAGTTCCAAGATTGATATGAACATCATCGCACACTCCCTATACTTTCGGGATTAGTGTTGAAACTAAATAAGTGTTATTTGGTGTTTGCGTTGAGCATGAATATGATTTGATCATGTTTATTGCAATACGGTTATTCATTTAAGTAAGAGAATAAATTGTTGTTCTGTTTACATGAATAAAACCTTATATGGTTACACACCCAATGGAAATGGTTCATTGGATCTCGATCGTAGTGATACACATATTCATAATATTGAAATCAAAAGATGCAAAGTTAATAATGATAGTGCAACTTATTTGTGACACTGCAGTTTAGGTCATATTGGTGTAAAGCGCATGAAGAAACTCCATGCTGATGGGATTTTGGAATCACTTGATTATGAATCACTTGATGCTTGCGAACCATGCCTTATGGGCAAGATGACTAAAGACTCTGTTCTCCGGAACAATAGAGCGAGCAACTGACTTATTGGAAATAATACATACTGATGTATGCGATCCGATGAGTGTTGAGGCTCGCGGCAAGTATCATTATTTTCTGAGCTTCATAGATGATTTGAGCAGATATGGGTATATCTACTTAATGAAACATAAGTCTGAAACGTTTGAAAAGTTCAAAGAATTTCAGAGTGAAGTTGAAAAACATCGTAACAAGAAAATAAAATTTCTACGATCTGATCGTGGAGGAGAATATTTGAGTTACGAGTTTGGTCTACATTTGAAACAATGCGGAATAGTTTCGCAACTCACGCCACCCGGAACACCACAGCGTAATGGTGTGTCCGAATGTCATAACCGTACTTTATTGGATATTGTACAATCTATGATGTTTCTTACCGATTTACCACTATCGTTTTGGGGTCATGCATTAAAGACAGCTGCATTCACGTTAAAAAGGGGCACCGCCTAAGTCCGTTGAGACGACACAATATGAACTGTGGTTTGGCAAGAAACCAAAGTTGTCGTTTCTTAAAGTTTGGGGTTGCGATGCTTATGTGAAAAAGTTTCATCCTGATAAGCTCAAACCCAAATCGGAGAAATGTGTCTTCATAGGATACCCAAAGGAGAAAGTTGGGTACACCTTCTATCACAGATCCGAAGGCAAGACATTCGTTGCTAAGAACGGATCCTTTCTAGAGAAGGAGTTTCTCTCGAAAGAAGTGAGTGGGAGGTAAGTAGAACTTGATAAGGTAATTGTACCTTCTCCCTTATTGGATAGTAGTTCATCACAGAAATCTGTTCCTGTGACTACTACACCAATTAGTGAGGAAGCTAATGATGATGATCATGTAACTTCAGATCAAGTTACTACCGAATCTCATAGGTAAACCAGAGTAAGATCCGCACCAGAGTGGTACGGCAATCCTGTTCTGGAAGTCATGCTACTAGATCATGATGAACCTACGAACTATGAGCAAACGATGATGACCCAGATTCCACGAAATGGTTTGAGGCCATAAAATCTGAGATGGGATCCATGTATGAGAACAAAGTATGGACTTTGGTGGAGTTGCCCGATGATCGGCAAGCCATATTGTATAAATGGATCTTCAAGAGGAAGACAGATGCTGATAGTAGTGTCACTATCTACAAAGCTAGACTTGTCGAAAAATGTTTTTGACAAAGTTTAAGGTGTTGAATACAATGAGATTTTCTCACTCGTATCGATGCTTAAAAGTCTGTCCGAATCATGTTAGAAATTGCCACATTTTATGAAATTTGGGAAATGGATGTCAAAACTACATTCCTTAATGGATTTATTAAAGAAGAATTGTATATGATACAATCAGAAGGTTTTGTCAATCCTAAAGGTGCTAACAAAATGTGCAAGCTCCAGCGATCCATCTATGGACTGGTGCAAGCATCTCAGAGTTGGAATATACACTTTGATAAGTTGATCAAAGCATATAGTTTTATACAGACTTGCGATGAAGCCTGTATTTACAAGAAAGTGAGTGGGAGCACTACAGCATTTCTGATAAGTATATGTGAATGACATATTGTTGATCGGAAATAATGTAGAATTTTTTTGGAAAGCATAAAGGAGTGTTTGAAAGGAGTTTTTCAAAGAAAGACCTTGGTGAAGCTGCTTACACATTGAGCATCAAGATCTATAGAGATAGATCAAGAGGCTTGATAAGATTTTTCAATGAGTACATACCTTGACAAGATTTTGAAGTAGTTCAAAATGGAACAGTCAAAGAAAGAGTTCTTGCCTGTGTTACAAGGTGTGAAATTGAGTAAGACTCAAAACCCGACCACGGCAGAAGATAGAAAGAGAATGAAAGTCATTCCCTATGCCTTGGCCATAGGTTCTATAAAGTATGCCATGTTGTGTACCAGATCTATTGTATACCCTACACTGAGTTTGGTAAGGGAGTACAATAGTGATCTAGGAGTAGATCACTGGACAGCGGTTAAAATTATCCTTAGTGGAATAAGGATATGTTTCTCAATTATGGAAGTGACAAAAGGTTCGTCGTAAAGGGTTACGTCGATGCAAGTTTTGACACCGATCTGGATGACTCTAAGTCTTGATCTAGATACATATTGAAAGTGGGAGCAATTAGCTAGAGTAGCTCCGTGCAGAGCATTGTAGACATAGAAAGTTGCAAAATACCTAACGGATCTGAATGTGACAGACCCGTTGACTAAGATTCTCTCACAAGCAAAACATGATCACACCTTAATACTCTTTGGGTGTTAATCACATAGCGATGTGAACTAGATTACTGAATCTAGTAAACCCTTTGGGTGTTGGTCACATGGCGATGTGAACTATGGGTGTTAATCACATGATGATGTGAACTATCGATGTTAATCACATGGTGATGTGATCTAGATTATTGACTCTAGTGCAAGTGGGAGAATGAAGGAAATATGCCCTAAAGACAATAATAAAGTTATTATTTATTTCCTTATATCATGATAAATGTTTATTATTCATGCTAGAATTGTATTAACCGGAAACATAATACATGTGTGAATATATAGACAAACAGAGTGTCACTAGTATGCCTCTACTTGACTAGCTTGTTAATCAAAGATGGTTATGTTTCCTAACCATAGACAAAAGAGTTGTTATTTGATTAACGGGATCACATCATTAGTTAAATGATCTGATTGACACGACCCATTCCGTTAGCTTAGCACCCGATCGTTTAGTATGTTGCTATTGCTTTCTTCATGACTTATACATGTTCCTATGACTATGAGATTATGCAACTCCCGTTTACCGGAGGAACACTTTGTGTGCTACCAAACGTCACAACGTAACTGGGTGATTATAAATGTGCTCTACAGGTGTCTCCAAAGGTACTTGTTGGGTTGGCGTATTTCGAGATTAGGATTTGTCACTCCGAATGTCGGAGAGGTATCTCTGGGCCCTCTCGGTAATACACATCACATAAGCCTTGCAAGCAATGCATGTCAGGACCCCGACTCAATGCCACATAGATCTAGCATGTAACACCTCATATCACTTTGCGGCCTCACGCACGGTATCCCCACGGGTGTCGCCTTACCTTTTCCCGGGACCGTTTGCGCCTTTTGGCACACGTATATGATAGTGTCGCTAGCATCCATATGATAAGGAGCTCGGGCTGACATGGCTAGTCGTAAACCCAAAGTGGCACTAACTTACAGGGACAGGCATCCATGACCCAGCATCGAACGTGTCGGTCATCAGTGAGTGAATCCGGGCTGTAGCAACTGGGCTAGCAGGACTCCGGTAAACACCGCGTGACATTTCCCCGAAGGGACAGACACAGGAACGAAGAAGGACACATGCCGGCTAGCCTAAGTGTTCCGGAGCAGTAGCACGCTACCAGGGCTCAGTGGAACACTAGGAGACATTTCCCGGTAAGAGAGGCTACTAAGGATAAACAACTAGATAGTCAGATCCCACACATAGCAATACACATTACACGTACGCATAACATGCAAGTATGTGCTGTACAACATGGCATCACAGCATAACTCAACAACTCATATAGATAAAGGCTCGGAAGAGCTAACATAGCATTTATTACAAACAGGGGTCACATGACCCAACATTCAGAGCAATCAAGCAATAAGCGGAAGCATTACATGTCTGAGTACAGACATCTACAAATGAAAAAGGCTGAAGAGCCTGACTATCTACAACATCCGATCAAGATCGTAGATGAGGTACAAGCTACTCGTCGAAGTCCACGAGAACACTAGTAAGACCGAAGTCTCCGCTGCAAAAACATAAATAAAGCAACATGAGTACAAAGGTACTCAGCAAGACTTACATCAGATCCTATCATACATGCATTTGTATCAAGAAGGTAATGTGGGGTTTAGTTGCACCAAGCCAGCTTTGACTCTGTGGCTATCCTGTTCTACGGCTACCAGCAACTCTTGAGGTGAGACAACGTACACGAGTCCACTAATCACCACACAATACACTACTATGGATCCATCCCCGTCTCCCTACGAGAAGGCCATCCATAGCACTCACACTTGTCTTGAGCATTTTAGAGTATCCACTTCAAGTTGTCTATGTACCATGTAAGCATCCAAGAAGTCCATAACCGTGGACCCAACTATTCGAATAGATCATGTTAACCCTGCAGGGGTGTACTTCTTCATACACGCTCTCGCCACTTACCGCCATGTACACGTCATGTATCTCGGCAACCTTCAAGCGGAAGCCTGGCGAGGGTGTCGGCCACGACCTGACTAACCACACAAGACTCTAGCCCAGGTTTATCGCCTATTCGGGTTCCATCTGCAAGGAGATCCGGCCGGGGTTTCGCTCACGGCCCCAAACGATGTGTGCAGGGTTCCCGAGCCCACCATCTGGGTGCCACTCGGTACACCAGGCCACGTGTGCCTAGTCTGTCCCAAGCCCACCCTGCCGGGTGCCACTTGGTAGAAAAATAGCACTACCTACAAACACCAGAAACTAGTTGCGACTCCTGGACAGAGATCAAGTTGGTTAATAAGTCGAGAGGGATCGAGTTACCGGAACCCAATGTGTGGTAGTATCGAGTCATTGGACAACATACATAGAACTCAGTGCTTAAGGACGGTTCCAGTGAGACAACCCACCATGTACTCCTACATGGCCTCTCACCGCTACCTTTACCAAATCGTGTTCACACACTTCACTCTCAGCATCAGAACATATGACTGCACTCCAATTCATTCCCAATGAATCAAACCTAACACACTCTAAGCAATAGCAGGCATAGCATGGTAGGAACACAACAATGGCTTCAATCAACCCCTACACATGCTAGTGGGTTTCAACTATTTACTGTGGCAATGACAGGTCATGCAGAGGAATGGGTTCAACTACCGCAGCACAAAGTAGCAGATGAATCGTTGTTTTCCTAATGCAATAACTGAGAGCAGGAGCGAGAGAGTAGGATTGTATCGGAATGAACAAGGGGGTTTGCTTGCCTGGTAGATCAATAAGGGAGGCACTGCTTCACAGACAGGTACTCTGGAACGGTCTCCGGAGCAGAACCTATCGAGAAGGAACGGTGCCAACAATCAAAACACAAGCATATGCAACACAATGATGCATGAACATGGCATGAAGATGTGATGCTGATTGAGCTAATGCAACTAGTATTCAATTGGTTTGAAGTCCATTTGAACCAAAGGTTCAAATGCATCTCCAAATTAAGCCCTTTATATAAGCCATTTTAGTGTTTCACTTATACAGCATGTATAAGTTGGTTTGTCATGCATGAAACTAGTACAGATGGATAGATTGCATTTTCTGATAATTTTTCATATATAAATTATTTCAATCTGAGCTACGGTTGAATTTCTATGAATTTTTGAAGTTTAAATCATTTTCTGGAATTTCCTGATTTATTTTAATTCCAGAAAATATATTATTGCGCCAGCATGACGTCAGCACGACGTCAGCAGGTCAACCGGGGCTGACCAGGGTCAAACCTGACATGTGGGGTCCACACGTCAGTGTCACAGTTAGTTAACAGGGGAAGTTATTTGCTTAATTAAAAGGATTAGGGGGCCGGGGCCCACCGGTCAGTGTCAGTGGTTAATTAGGCGGTGATTAGCACTAAGCTAATCACCTGGCAGGTCGGGCCCACACGTCAGGCCGGTGAGGTTAACGCCGGCGACCTCTGGACGCGGCGGCGTCCGGTTTCGGGAGAGAACGAGGGGGGAGGAAGAGAGAGCGAATGCGAGGGAGAGGAGAGGGGAGGTGCGGGGCATCGTGGCGTCGTTCCAGGGCGTCCAGGGCGACGAGAGGGAGAAGCAGGAGGTGGCCGGGCGCGTGGCCGCGGCCGGCTGTGGCGCGGGCACGCACCTGCTTGGGCGAGGGGGAGAAGATGACACAGGAGGAGGCGGGCTGGGCCGGGCTGGCCAGCTGGGCCGGCCAGGTCGCACAGTGCTGGGCCAGCACAGGAGCTAGGCGCCAGGTAAGTCTCTTCTCCCTTATATTTTCTTTTCTATTTTCTGACATTTGTTTTGATTTAATAAAAATACTAAACCATTTTATTTTCTTATGCCAATTTTTATAGAAGCTAGTTATATTATTCTAGAGCTCCTTTATAAATGGCATAATTTTTGGACAATATTTTATATATATAACAATATATATCCAAAGCAAATAATTACTTCATTAATTCCAAATGCCCAAAATAAATACTTATGAGCTCCTAAAAATATTGGTTTGATTTTTATCTCTTTCCAATATTTTCAGGGAGCAACATGAGCATTTTCTTGGACCTTTTTGGAGCAATTTTTATTTGGGTCATTTCCAAAATGATTATGAGGGTTTCAAAAATCCTCATTTCAAATTTAAATGGAATTTAAACATGATGCACACATGACTAGCTAGTCTAGGTCATACCAGAACTAGGGATGTGACAATGCAACTAATGAGTTAGTTGCGAGATGATGTATTACGGAACGAGTAAAGAGACTTGCCGGTAACAAGATTGAACTAGGTATTGGATACCGACGATCGAATCTCGGGCAAGTAACATACCGATGACAAAGGGAACAACGTATGTTGTTATGCGGTCTGACCGATAAAGATCTTCGTAGAATATGTAGGAATCAATATGAGCATCCAGGTTCCGCTATTGGTTATTGACCGGAGACGTGTCACGGTCATGTCTACATTGTTCTCGAACCGTAGGGTCCGCACGCTTAAGGTTTCGATGACAATTATATTATGAGTTTATGAGTTTTGATGTACCGAAGGAGTTCGGAGTCCCGGATGAGATCGAGGACATGACGAGGAGTCTCGAAATGGTCGAGATGTAAATATCGATATATTGGATGACTATGTTCGGAGTTCGGAAAGGTTCCGAGTGGTTCGGGTATTTTTCGGAGTACCGGGGAGTTACGGGAATACGGGGGAGAAGTATTGGGCCTTATTGGGCCATACGGGAAAGAGAGAGGGGCTACCTAGGGCAGGCCGCGCGCCCCCCCAAGGCCTAGTCCGAATTGGACTAGGGGGAGGGGTTGTGCCCCCTCCTTCCTTCCCATCTCCCTCCCCCTTCCTTGTCTCCTACTCCTAATACTTGGAAGGATTCCTAGTTGGACTAGGAAAGGGGGAATCCTACTCCCAGTGGAAGTAGGACTCCCCTAGGGCGCGGCATAGAGAGGGCCGGCCCTCCCCTCCTCCACTCCTTTATATACGGGGGCAGGGGGCACCCCATAGACACACAAGTTGATCTTCGTGATCGTTCCTTAGCCGTGTGCGGTGCCCCCCTCCACGATATTACACCTCGGTCATATTGTAGCGGTGCTTAGGCGAAGCCCTGCGACGGTTGAACATCAAGATCGTCACCACGCCGTCGTGCTGACGGAACTCCTCCCCGAAGCTTTGCTGGATCGGAGCTCGGGGTGCGTCATCGAGTTGTACGTGTGTCAAGAACTCGGAGGTGCCGGAGTAACGGTGCTTGGATCGGTTGGACCGGGAAGACGTACGACTACTTCCTCTACGTTGTGTCAACGCTTCCGCTTCGGTCTACGAGGGTACGTAGACAACACTGTTCCCTCTCGTTGCTATATCATCACCATGATCTTGCGTGTGCGTAGGAAATTTTTTGAAATTACTACGTTCCCCAACAGGGAATGAACCAGTTCCTTGTAGCACTAAGGAAATCAAAGTCCGAGAGGTCACGCCCTGTTAAGCAAGTAACGTCGGGATGCTTCAATCCACTGATGCATCAGCCAAAGCAACACAAGCCGAATTATCCACGTGAATGACTTCCACTTCATCATCGACCCATTTTATTACTAATTGATGCATGGTAGACGACACACATTGGTTAGCATGAACCCAATCCCGGCCTAATATAACATTATAGTTACCTTGCACCTCAGTGAGGAAGAATGTGGTGGCCAAAGTTTTGCTTCCCGCAGTGAGTTCCATGCACATCACACCTTTTGCCTCTATCTTTTCTTTACCCTCAAATCCATTAAGTACCATATTGGTCTTCATCAATGCATAATCATGTAACCCCAACTTCTTGAAGACCGAATATGGCATAAGATTTACCACAACACCACCATCAACAAGCATCCTAGCAACCGGCGATCCGTTAATATGACCTTTGAGGTACAATGGCTTGAAGTGTTTCACCGGTTCTTTTGGCTTCTCGAAGATAGAGTTCTTAGGACCAAAATCCAGCTGGGCCACATCCTCTTCTTCACCTATAGTACGAAACTCGGCAGGTAAGTAATACACCATATTAATATCCATACCTTCCCGAACCGGCGTATATTCGTAATCCACCATCTCATCTTCATCTCCCAATGTGTATATTGGGCTTAAAGTTTCCCCAATTGGAGGGGATGTTTCAGGTGGTGTGGATGATGTAATAGGGGTCGCATCATCCTCTTTTGGTGGTGAAGGTGTTATTGCAGCTAATGTAGAAGCATCTGTGTTTTCTTTTTGTTTAGGCCTCCACACTTGTTTTGTGAGCGCCATGGGCCGAATTTCATTGAACAATTCGTCCCTTTGCTTCTGAACTTGGCTCTCTACCTTCTCGTGGTTCCTCATGCGTTGTAATCTCCTTTTCATTGTCTTAGTTAAACCTGGAGGACAGCACCTAGGTTGAGTATACTTGGGATCCCTATGTTTGGCCTTGCTTGTGCTAGCCTCATGATCATTAGCCATGGAATCCTGCCAAACAATAAGAATATCACCATTAGAATTAGCCGGATTACCAACAATCAGCTCTTTGATCTCCTTTTGCTTGCCGCATTCTGAAATTTCCTCATTAGGTGACTTAATACGCCACACTTTTTTATTGGCCTTGCTTAGAGAAATTTTTGTTGGTCGATTAGTGCCATATCTCAAACGGCCTTGTGTGGGATAATAAAGCCTCTCGTGAGCAGGCCTTCTAGGTACTGCCCACCCCATACAAAAATCATAAAGAGTCATTGGGGGTTGCCCCCATCCTCCATTGAAGTCTCCCATGTAATATGGCGCATAGGGGGGTTGTGACATCCATGGTGTCGGTGCCCATGACCCATACGGCCTTGCATAGCGTCGAAACTCTTGCTCTGGAGGCGATCTAGAACGCTTTGAATGTGATGGCCGATTAGAGCTAGAACCGTCCGCTTGACTTGCATATTTGGATTACAACGTATCAAAAGTTGGCTTGATTTTCTTGTGCTTAGTTTCATTCTTTTTTCCACTTGCCAACTTCTGAATTCTTGGGCTTGATCAATTTAACATGAGTATCCTCTTGCACTTGTGGTTGCCCCACGAGTGTAGCATTTTTTATAGTGATCTTCAACACTTGCTTGCCATCAGGTTGCTTCTCAAGCACAATCTTTCTTCCCAAGACCTTGTCGCCCTCCTTGCCATTCCCCAGTTCACCACCAACAACATTATCTTTATTAGCGGATTCGGCTATGTTAGGCCGAATTAACATTTTCTTCCCTTCCAAGTCCATGGTGTTGGAAAGGCTGTTTATCAACTTGCATCTCAGCAAAATTCAATCGTCCGTCATTAATGGCCGATTGTATCTGTCGTCGAAAAACATTGCAATCGTTAGTAGTATGAGAAAATGAATTATGGTACTTGCAATAAGCACGCCGTTTTAGCTCCTCAAACGGCGATATGGTGTGTGATATTCTAATCATCTTGTCTTGCAAGAGAGCATCAAATATTTTATCACACTTTGATATATCAAAAGTAAACCTCATCTCCTCATCACGATTCTTGCAAATCGGCTTAAGAGCATTGCACATATAGGGTTTGACCTTTGAGGAACAAACAAATTCAGTAGTATAGACGTCAACCTCATCGTCCGAATTATCATCATTGTGTTCAATCATATGCATTCTAGGACAATCGGTTGTTGACCTATGGACCTCTTTACTTCGACTCTCTTGGGCCAAAGTTTCTTGTAAGACTTGATTAATGCTCAAAAGCTCATAACTTTCTAGCCTCTCTTTAATGTGAGTTTTCAAACCATTAAGAACAAGATCCGCCAAGTCTCTCTCAGTTATCACTAAGCTATAACATCGTTTTTTTATATCTCTAAATCTCTTGACATAATCGGTGACCGATGTAAGATGTGACAACTTCAGCTCATTATCGCCGCTATAAAAGTAATCATGAAACTTTTGCTCCAACTGCGACCATAAGAGAACTGGGCCATGTGGTAAAGCAGCAAACCATGAAAATGCGGTGCCAATTAAAGACAAGGGAAATAAACGCACTTTCAACTCTTCTATGAAACCTGCTTCACCCAACTGTGCTAGATACTGACTCACATGCTCCCAAGTTGTTTTCGTGCCCTCTCCACTAAATTTAACAAAATCAGGAACCATGTAACCTTGATGGTACGAAACTGCATCAAAGTGTTCGGGATAAGGCTTTTGGTATACACGACTCTTTATTTTCGGTTCGTTTCCGAAAGTTTCTTGAAACATCTTATGCAAATCCTCTCTTAATTTGGCCAAAATTGGATGCGAAGTAGATGGAGATGTTTGTGATAATGACATAGGAGCAACCTGAGCACTAGCTAGTGGTGCAACTTGTGGGATGGGCGCCGAACCATAATTCGGCAGAAGACCAAACATGCTTGCGCCTATAGGTGGTGTGACAAAGTGATGCCCTGGTGATGCCCTCCCTGGATAGATCGAGTGCATGGAAATTTACTGCCAGCAACTTGCAGCAAATGATCATCAGAACAAGAGACGATCCCTGGTTTCTAGCTGTGACTTTCCTGACAAAACACCCGATGCAGCTCTTCTGAATTTCCAATCTTGAGCGCCAACAGTGAAAATTGTACAGCAGCTGTATAGTTTTTGAAGACCTGACATCTCAGTTGCGAAACGGGAAGCCCGTTTGTGAAGAGCCGGCGGTTTTGGTTGCATGCCGTCTTAGAAATTCTCAGTTAATATATGCACTCGTACATCGATCAATTGACAGCTGGGAGTTCAAGGAATCTCTTTTTTCGAGGGAAAACAAGGAAAGCTTAGCACTGCATAAATTCAGATCGGAGAGGTGTCATGATTTAGATGTGCAATAAAAGAACTATGGTTGAACATGTCTTGGGCGGTTTAGACGGTGACCCTTCGACAACCGACAGGGCGAGCTGCTCACTAGACTCGGCTGGGCTGAGCTGATACAGTTCATCTCTCGTAGATGCGCTTAAACTAGAACGGAGATGAGCTGGATGACAGAGGTATGGGATATAATTAAGTGCAGCATCTTAATCACTGACGCTGTCCTTGCTAACATGCACAGATATCATGTTCAAACTGGTGGTGGAGCTTAATTGTGCCTAAGTGCAGCATCCTAATCACTGATGCTGTCGTTGCTTACATTTCACATCTAAATTACTTTTGTAAAGCACAAATAATACTGTATGTTCAATAGACATAAGTATAAAATCTGCCCTCTAGGTCCGATCATGCAAAAGGTGGACTGTTTCTTATAATATTGCAACAAACATGTGCATCTACAATATCATGTCCTAAAATGTCAAATCCAAATTCAGAGTTTCAGAAATAAAGATAGAAAATCACGCGGTGCAAATTAGTTGTGCAAGTAGATTTTGAATTAGTCACAGTACTACTTCATCACCTCGTCGTTCTGTTTCACGACACATGCATTAGTTGAAACTTGAAGCTACGCTTGAATTTTGTGAAATATATGATAGATGAACCTTGTTTCAGTGCTGCTAAAAGGGCATGCTTACCTCTCGAGATTGTGTTCGCACATGAACACGTCACATGTACCCTCGACGCCGGGGGTGGTGCACCGCAGCTCACGTCGAAGGAGTCTCACCGGAAGCGCGATTCGCAAGTCGACCGGCGAGAGCTTTTGAGGACCCGAAACCCTACACTCCCGGGAGGGACCCCGTCGGGGAGTGCGGCGACTATGGGCTGCCCTAGGTCGGTCAAGCCGCCCTAGAGCCTCGTGATTCACAGCTCTCCAACACAAAGAACGATGAAGAACGAGGGAGCAAGAACGAGGGAGGGACAAGACGTAGATGAAAAAGCTATAGATGTGTTTGCGATTGTGTGTTGTTGTTCAATCGGCCGTCACTCCTTAGGTATATAAGAGGCGGATGGACTTCCGGGCAAGGAAAGGTTAGAATTCACGTTCAAAACCCTAGTTTGGGTCTATCCCGGAATCCAACTTTCCAAAACGGTTCAGTTTGCAACTTGCGGCAGAAAAATCCAAAACCCGGACTAACATCCCCGGAGTGTACGGCCATCCTCGGAGAAATCCAAAACCCGGATGATTATTCCCGGAGTGTGTGGCCATCCTACTGCAACCACGCATTTTCGGCTCTAACTTTTGCATACGACCTCCGATTGAGACGTTTTTTATATCAAAATCAACTGTTTCGACGAGACGCACACCTTTCATGTAGGGAGCAAGAACGAGGAAGGGACAAGACGTAGATGAAAAAGCTATAGATGTGTTTGCGATTGTGTGTTGTTGTTCAATCGGCCGTCACCCCTTAGGTATATAAGAGGCGGATGGACTTCCCGGGCAAGGAAAGGTTAGAATTCACGTTCAAAACCCTAGTTTGGGTCTATCCC
The DNA here is from genome assembly GCF_018294505.1 of Triticum aestivum. Classification (NCBI taxonomy): domain Eukaryota; kingdom Viridiplantae; phylum Streptophyta; class Magnoliopsida; order Poales; family Poaceae; genus Triticum; species Triticum aestivum. The sequence goes on from NC_057803.1 coordinate 749,413,307, forward strand.
GGAATCCAACTTTCCAAAACGGTTCAGTTTGCAACTTGCGGCAGAAAAATCCAAAATCCGGACTAACATCCCCGGAGTGTATGGCCTTCCTCGGAGAAATCCAAAATCCGGATGATTATTCCCGGAGTGTGTGGCCATCCTGCTGCAACCACACATTTTCGGCTCTAACTCTTGCATACGACCTCCGATTGAGACGTTTTTTATATCAAAATCAACTGTTTCGACGAGACGCACACCTTTCATGTTGGAACTTTTTCCATTTGAAGCCATCTTAATTGGGTTTCAAGCCATTCTTTAATCTGGTGTCACCATGAGCATCTCTGAACTTGCCATAACTTCGCATCCATCTTGATCTTCTCGAAGAAAGCCATCCCATGGTAATTTCCAATCATAAGTTTGAATTAATATTGACATAGCTTAAAGAAACTTTTACGATTGTGCCACTTTTAAGCGTCAACAGATTGCAAATTACATATATGGAACATAGTGAATAACTGGAGGACAGTGCCTGAACACATTTAGATTGCCAGGTTGACCACAAGAAAGCTTAATCTGCCTTTTAGATCTTAATCTGCCCTTTAGATTACCAAGTTGGCCACAAGGAGCTTCGCTTTCCCTTCAAAGTGGTGCCTTGAATGCATTGATGATGAAGTTGACTAGCATATATTGTTGGGGAACGCAGTAATTTCAAAAAAATTCCTACGATCACGCAAGATCTATCTAGGTGATGCATAGTAAGGAGAGGGGAGAGTGTGTCCACGTACTCTGGTAGACTGAAATCGGAAGCGTTTCAATAACGCGGTTGATGTAGTCGAACGTCTTCACGATCCAATCGATCTAAGTACCAAACGTACGGCACCTCCGTGTTCAGCACACGTTCAACTTGATGATGTCACTCGTGCTCTTGATCCAGTTGAGGACGAGGGTGAGTTCCATCTGCACGATGGCGTGGCGACAATGATGATGATGCTACTAACGCAGGGCTTCGCCTAAGCACTACGATGGATTGATCGAGGTGTGTAACTATGGAGGGGGGCACCGCACACGATTGGGAGAGAAACTTGTGTGCTCTAGGGTGCCCCCTGCCCCCGTATATAAAGGAGCAAGGGGGAGGCGGGCCGGCCCTCCTAGGGCGCGCCCCACAAGGGGAGTCCTACTAGGACTACTAGTCCTAGTAGGATTCCACCAAGAGAGGGAGAGAGGGGGAAGGAAGGAGAGGGAGAGGGAGAAGGAAAGGGGGCGCCGCCCCCCTCCTAGTCCAATTCGTACCCAAGGGGGAGGGGCGCGCGGCCTGCCCTTGGCCGCCCCTCTCTCTCTCTCCACCAAGGCCCATGTGGCCCATTAGTTCCCCCCCCCCCCGAGGGGGGGGGGGGTCTGGAGACCCTCCGGCACTCCGATTTTATCCGAAACTTCTCCGGAACACTTCCGGTGTCCGAATATAGCCGTCCAATATATCAATCTTTATGTCTCGACCACTTCAAGACTCCTCGTCATGTTTGTGATCTCATCCGGGATTCCAAACAAACTTCGGTCATCAAATCACATAACTCATAAAATAAATCGTCATCAAACGTTAAGCGTGCGGACCCTACGGGTTCGAGAATTATGTAGACATGACTGAGACTCATCTCGAGTCAATAGTGGAACCTGGATGCTCATATTGGTTCCTACATATTCTACGAAGATCTTTATCGGTCAAACCGCATAACAACATATGTTGTTCCCTTTGTCATGGGTATGTTACATGCCCGAGATTCGATCGTCGGTATCATCATACCTAGTTCAATATTGTTACCGGCAAGTCCCTTTACTCGTTTTGTAATACTTCATCCTGCAAGTAACTCATTAATTAGTCATAATGCTTGCAAGGCTTATAGTGATGAGCATTACCGAGAGGGCCCAAAGATACCTCTCCGAAACACGGAGTGACAAATCCTAATCTCGATCTATGCCAAGCCAACAAACACCTTTGTAGACACCTGTAGAGCATCTTTATAATCACCCATTTACGTTGTGACGCTTGATAGCACACAAAGTGTTCCTCCGGTATTCGGGAGTTGCATAATCTCATAGTCTGAGGAACATGTATAAGTCATGAAGAAAGCAGTAGCAATGAAACTGTAACGATCATAATGCTAAGCTAACGGGTGGGTCATGTCCATCACATCATTCTCCTAATGATGTGATCTCGTTCATCAAATGACAACACATTTCTATGGTTAGGAAACTTAACCATCTTTGATTAACGAGCTAGTTTAGTAGAGGCATACTAGGGAGAGTATGTTTTGTCTATGTATTCACACATGTACTAAGTTTCCGGTTAATACAATTCTAGCATGAATAATAAACATTTATCATGAAATAAGGAAATAAATAATAACTTTATTATTGGCTCAAGGGCATATTTCCTTCATATATATGCAATTAAATTGAAGATAGTACGTCTCAACTTGCACAACTTTCTGTTTTTAATTGGCATTAGGTCACAATATATGTACAGCCTGTTGGCATCTTCAAGAGGGAGAAAACTAACAACTTGTATATATGTAGTTAAGTAGTGCAATAATGGTTTATTTGTTTTAAAGACCAATGTTAACAGGGGGTCTTGGTCGCTTACTCGTACATGTATATGCATATACCATGTCATCTAATCTGCTTGAAGGGCTGAGTAGAAATGTAGAACCATGATTGACAAAACCATATATGTATGCTGAGTTAGTATGAGAGAGCAATATGCCTACGGAATTTTTTTTACAATTCTATGTACAGAAGATTTATTGGATATATCACACAAGAGAATTTTGCTATTGCACCTGCTTTTGTCTCTTTTGTGTTTGTTACTATACTAGTAACATGGCAATGCAAAAATAAGAAACCTAAGGCAGAAACTGCAAATGAAGTACAACAAACTGAGATGCTCGCCATATGGAACTTTGATGGGGAAGATGTGTACAAGAAATTTGTCGTTGATGCCACAAATAATTTCGGCAACACCCATTGAATTGGAACTGGAGGGACTGGTTCGGTCTACAAAGCTCAGTCACCAACATGTGAATTGTTTGCAGTAAAAAAGATCCATATGATGGAAGATGATGAGCAATTTAACCGTGAAATACAAGTGTTGATGCATATTCGACATCTCAACATTGCAAGTTATTTGGTTACTACTCAGCAACTCAGGGAAGATTTCTTGTTTATGAATACATGGAGAGAGGAAGCTTAGCAACATCTTTGAAGGGTACTGAAACTGCAGTTGAATTGTCCTGGACGATGAGATTAAATATTGCTCTCGATTTTGATCAAGCTTTGTCTTACATGCATCATGACTGTTTCGCACCAATAGTCCATAGAGATATAACAAGCGGTGATGTTTTGCACCAAGTAGAAGGAAACATACTCTTCTGAATTTTCAGGAAAGAAGACACTCTTCTGAACTTCTTTCTATTAAGGGAAACAATAATAGTAATGTATGTTACATAGATTTTCAAATGTATGTACATTAAAGTAAAATAACAAAACATAAAAAAAAGAGAGATACTATTCAAATATAGCCTTCAATCCATGCATGCTTGGAATTCATGATATGCTTTCTTCTCTTGCACCATGCATAACCATGGCAACCTCTGCTTTTAAAATTTGCCCTGCATCTGAAAGGGCTTGCTTACCACTCCAGATCGCATGAATTACATATACTGAACATAGTGAATAACAGGAGGGCAGCGCCCGATTGCCAGGTTGACCACAAGGAAGCTTCGCTTCCCGTTCAAAGTGGTGCCGTGAACGCATTGATGATGAAGTTGACTAGCATATATATGCAATTAAATTGAAGATAGTACGTCTCAACTAGCACAACTTTCTGTTGTTAATTGGCATTAGCTCACAATATATGTACAGCCTGTTGGCATCTTCAAGAGGGGAACTAACAACTTGTATATATGTAGTTAAGCAGTGCAATAATGGTTTATTTGTTTTGAAGACCAACTTGTATACATATGCATATACTCATGTCAGCTAACCTGCTTGAAGGGTTGGGTAAAAATGCACCACGGTTGATCCTCGCCTAATGGCTCTGTTCAAGGACCAGAAAGAGCTCGTTGGTATTGATGATTCATTGAATGAGCTAACCAAGAAGATGAGTGATGGGGATTTTTATGCGTCCAAGCAACTCAAGATACTCTCTATTTTCGGATTTGGAGGCCTTGGCAAGACAACTCTTGCCAAAGCAGTGTATGATAAGCTTAAAGTGCAGTTTGATTACAGTGCTTTTGTTCCGGTAGGACGGAACCCTAGTGTGAAGAAAGTTCTCAATGACATACTCCTTGAAATTGACGAGCAAAAGTACTTAGAGTTGGATGAAAGGCAGCTAATCAACAAACTCAAAGGATTACTCGAGAACAAAAGGTATGCACCGTATTATGTAGTTTCATATACTTTAAATAGTAAATAGGGGGGTTGCATCAAAAGGCACCCAATCGTTGAACTCTGAGAACAAGAGGTACGCACCCTGTTATGTAGTTTCATATACATCAAATAGTAAATGGGGGAAAATTACCCTGAGAAGAAATGAGTTAGAGATGAATGCAAAATTTGGTTCGAGACATATTATACGAGAAGGGTTTGGATGTCCTATCATCACTCTTGTGTATTTTGCAAAAAAAGGTGTACTTTTTTTGCAGATAATAATGTATGGTATCAAGTTTTTATACCTTCTTTGCGACTTACCCTCGAATTTTTGCCGGTGTTGATATATTCTAGAACTTCTTATAATTGATGTCAATTCAAAAATATATCTAATAACTGAAAGTATATAGATTGGGAATTGTTGTTAATCAAAACTAGAATTCTGGACGATGAAATGGAATTAAACTCTGCTCGTGCATACATGTCTCTCTGCTGGACCCCTCCATTTTCCTGATTCAACAATGCAACTTTAGATTCCTCAACAAGTAGGCTAACATGCATGCATCCTCTTTTCAAAGGTATTAGGAATACTTAGGGATCTTATAAAATATTTCCACTAATTTGTTATATCCCTTGCGCTATGGATGGCAATGACAGGTACTTGATTGTCATTGATGACATATGGGATAAAAAAACATGGGAACTAGTCAAGATCGCTTTGCTGTGTAACAATTGTGGAAGCAGGATAATCACAACCACTCGTATACTCGAAGTCGCCACAACGTCCAGTGAAGTATACAAGCTACAACCACTTTCTCTTGATTTATCAAAGGATTTATTTCATAGAAGATTATCTTGTGGTGAAATAAAACGGCCTAATCATCTACCGGCAGAGGTATATGATAAAATTTTACATAAATGTGGTGGTGTACCATTGGCTATAATCACAATAGCTAATTTGCTTGTTGGTAAACCTTTGGAGCTTTGGTCTAAGGTATACACTTCAATTGGTTTTGGGAAAGAAGAAAATGAAGACGTGGAGAATATGAGAAAAATACTTCTATTTAGCTACTATGATCTACCTTGTCACCGAAAGACTTGCTTAGTGTATCTGAGCATCTATCCTGAAGACCATCTGATTGAAAAAGATAGTTTGATATGGAAGTGGGTCGCCGAAGCTTTTATCCATGAGGAACCAGGGGTAGGACTATTCGAGATTGGCGAGAGGTACTTCAATGAGTTGGTACACAAAAGCATGATAATGCCGGTAGAGAAGTCCCTGTATTTTGGCATGGAAATGTATGCTGGCACCATAACTGGATGTCACATCCATAACATGGTGTTGGATATGATATGCCTATTGTCAAAGGAAGAAAAGTTTGTTACTTTATTGGATAGTAACGAGCAATATGCAACTTCACATTGCAATGCTCGTAGGCTAGCTATTCAACATATAGTCCAACCTTTGGCTAGCATGGCAACATTACAAGCAAGGTCATTTAGTGCCATATGCTATGCTGAGATGTTGCCATCACTTTCATGCTTTAAAGTTTTGCGTGTCCTAGCTTTGGAAGGCCCCTCTGATTCGCACAATCCTAATCGTCTTGAGCATCTTGGAAAGTTAGTACACTTGAGGCATCTCAAACTATCGAGCATGGGTATCTGTGAGCATGGGCATCTAAAGTTCTTGCTGGTATTGGACCTGGGTAAAAATAGCATAACTGAACTTCCACAAAGTATTGGTCGACTGACTCAACTCAAGTGCTTGAATATCTGCGAAACAAAAATTAAAGTGCCATACTGGATCGGAAATTTGACATCTCTGGAAGAGTTATGCCTAAGGGAAGTTGATCGGGACTCGAACTTTGTGACAGAGTTGGGCAAGTTAACAGAGTTGAGGAAGCTGCGCATTTCTATAGGTTTAGATCTAGTTGATGATAGTGCAATGAATAGTTGGGCCTCGTCTGTAGCCAAACTCAGCAAGATCCGAGTCATATACATTGGTTATGTTTCTGGGAGGAGAGATTCTACTCACGAAGAGAACCCCTGGGAACGGAATGCCCTCTCTCCACAACTCTGTGTTCTATACATGTGCTACCAAGAACCTGGGCTACTGGCAAGGATTAATCCCTTGCTTCTTCCGAACCTGTCCCATTTAAAACTGCATGTATACAGTCTAGACCTGAAGATCTTTGGCAGTTTCCTGGAGCTTGTTTCCCTCCAGTTGTACATGGAGTCAGCTCTCCACCATGACACCATGGGCGGTGCAGGTGCCTTCCCCAAGCTGAGGGTCTTCAAGACACAAGCAACACTTGGCTCGTTTCAAGAGGGAGATATGCCGGCCCTTGAATCTCTTGAGTTCAGCGTTGTAGCACAGTCCAATGATGATGGCATTAGCTTTGACTTTGACTTTGGTAGCCTATGGAACCTCCCTTTGCTTAAGGAAGTCATGGTCATTTTATATGCCCCTCCTGCGGATGGGAAGAAGGCTGAGGAAATGGTGAAGCGGGCAATTGATATGCTTCCCAACCGTCCCATCCATCGTGTCTTATCACTAGATTTAAGTAATTGGAGTCAGAGGTAACTAAGTGTATATTTATTTATTCCTTAGTGTTGATCTCCACGGGCAGCTAGCAGTGTATCTCACGGATCTCCTTTTCCTTTTTTTCCCGGATCTATATAAAACAGATGATTGAGCAAAGCTAGCCGTGTATCTCCACCGGTGGGAATCAAGGTATGTACGCTCCCTATCTAAGTATTCATCTGCACCTTGTCTTTTTCTTTTTCTTTCTAGACTAGATTAAATAACAGGAATTGCCGATCAACTTAAAAAAAATCAATTACCAATTTGCACACATGTACATGTATCTTTCTCATCATTTCAGATAGTAACCATTGATACTCCACACACATTATCTGAGAGTTACTACTCTATATATGTAGGCTGGCAGCGTTAACAAATCACCGTGAGAAAGAAAAGATATTGGGAGGCTGCCGCTTGTTTGCTCTCTTTATTGTCTTTTGAAGCAAACAAAAAAACAAAAAAAAATTATCCACTTGTTTTTATTTTGCTATGTTTTTTTTAGCAAATGCAAAAAATTACAAAAAAAAATGCTTGTTTGTTTGCTATGTTTTCTTTTGTTAGCAGATGGAAAAATTACAAAAAAAGTGCTTGTTTGCTTTTTGTGACTTTTGTAGCCAAAGGAAATGAAAATCACCAAAAAAAATTGTTTATCTGCCTTTCATAGTGATGGAAAAAAAATCACACAAAAAAAGTTGGTTTCGAGGGTCAAGTAGTCTGTTGCTTAGTTGTTCACTCAGAAAAAGAATTCTAAAAGAGGGTCTTGGGGTTTCCTTGCCATTTATTTGGTGTGTGTCGTTTGGGTTTGTATCTTGGATCTTGGTTTTGGAGATCAGGCTTATGCGTGTTTGTGTGTCTTGTTCTTTGGGTTTTGGTTGTTGGTTTAGTGGGGTCCGATGTGTATATGGGTGTGCGTGGAGTGGGGGTGTAACTCCGCCTATGCTAACATGATGGTACGCTTCATGTTGCATAGCCGGTCTCAAGCCCGGAGAAAGGAGGAGGGGCCAAACTCTGCTTTTTTATGAAATTGTGTGACCATTCTATCTTTTTATATCATTATCTGTAGCATTTCACGAACTAGAGTAGACAGTGGGTTTTTGGCATTTCCCTTTTGCCTCTTAGAGTTCCATTTCCATTTAGTGTTATTTTTCTCTGACAGTGCAGCTATATCCTGGTTGCCATCCATACCCATCTCGTACATGGTGTCCAGGACACCTAACGGGCAAAAGAAGTATCAGGTATGGCTTGTTTATGTATCAAAATTTTGATGTAAAGGTGAGGAGTCAATACCTTCTGTCTGTAGTTTGATTCATGATTTCATATCTGGATTGATAAACTGAAGATCTGGCTGAAAGAGCAAACTTATGCAGAAAATTCACTGTTGTTGATAGAAAACTACTCTTGGGACAGGCTTATGCCAGATCAATTACCAGGTGCAGATCTTCCTATTTGGATTGCTGCCAGAAGCAACGCTAAAGCCTGATATTGAAACAAAACAATCTGAAGGCTATGTGAGGTTAGATTCCGAGTAGATGCTGGTTACCTTCTGCTATTTTAGGGGCACATCTTTGTCTTCTGCTTTATATCAAGTTAGGCAAATCTATTTCATTAGTACTAGCAGAGACCAGGGTTGACTATGCACCTCATAGCCATGCCACCAGAATCCCAAAAGTACTACTGTCACCCTTGTTTATCGGTTTCTTTCTTTTCCTACGTATATTATGTTGAAGGAAGTGTGATATGATCAACATTAAAATTGATGCTATGGGGATTTCCCTGTTTATTTGTGGTGCCTAGGTTGGTACTTGGCCACCATATATTCATGAATTTCTGAAGTATACTCTGCTTTCGCTTCAGGCCAAATTTTCTGCCTAGAATTACACTTGCAAACATATAGGAGCCAGTAAGCAGAGAATCTTGTGGCATCAATATTTGGGAGATAATGAAATCTTCTTCTGGGATTTTATTTGCCTAGTCTACTCTCTAGGTATCTGGGATTTGATATCTGAACACCTTTTCTTTCCAGTAGGTTATGAATACAACTATTTATATTATGATTGTGTAGTATTTGCCATTTTGTGTCAAATATTTAACAATTGGGAGATGGTCTAGTGGAAGTACGGAACAGAGGACTGGCTAATGTAGAAACTGTTGATGGATTGTAAGCATAGATAGCCCTTCAGCAGAGTTGTTGTGGACAATCTCCCTCCTTTTAATTTTGATAACATTAAAAGCAGACGCATCAACAATGATGCACATTGTTGTATAACTTACCATGAGGCAACAGATTGGGTAACACCACCTTGATGCAGAAATCCAAGTCCCTTTTCGATGTGAAGGACAATAGTTAAGACTGAATATTATCGCACTTGCCTGCAGAACAGTTGGAGTGCACAGTATTAATTAGCCTACTTGCCAAGAGGTTAGGGATCGGACAGTAAGCATGTACTGTATCCAGTGTTTAAGTTTGATGCTTACCTTCGCTGGTGCATACACAAACATAATAAGACTGTAGTTATCAATTACAGTGTCAATGTCCCTGATGAATCCGCTAGTTGTGCATTCACTGAAGGTTTCAGAATCTTCCTGCAGCTTATATCAGGTGCCATAAAAACCGTGCCTTTCAAATCCTGCCTTCCCAATCGAGATATCTGGATTGGAGAAGGAAAATTAGCTTTCGCTTTCGCTGCAAAAAAGAACATGTATACGAAAGTAGTGCAGATGTCACAGGGAAAAAATTAGCCGATGATAAGAAGCTTCAGTTTCACATAACTCAACAGCCTGCACACTGAAGTGTACTCCCTCCGTCCCAAAATACTTGTCGAAGAAATTGATAAAAGTGGATATATCTAGAACTAAAATAAGTCTAGATATATTCATTTCTCGGACGAGTATTTTCGGACGGAGGGAGTACTTTCACTGAAGAGATTCTAATTCACTGTGGACAAAACTGTGATGCGCGCGGGGCCTCCACATTCCTCCTCTCCGGCGGCCGCCGGTGCTCCTGTCCCCTTCCCTGCTTGTGGCGAGAGGAAATCAAGGTTGCTGAAGCCCCGCGCGAGAAGAGCGGGGATGCGCGAGGGGAGAAGAATGGCGGTGTCGCCGGCGGCGTGGAGATGTGGTGGAGGGCGACGGCATGGATCTCGGTCCCTTTTTCCCATTTAGTCTTTTTTTAAGACCACTTTTCCCATTTATTCGACAGAGAGAGATAAGCCGAGCGTGGTGGGCCGACGGCCCATCGTTCCCGCTAAGCCAGCCATTTTTCTCCCCGGCTTTCCCGCGTTCTGGGGCCCATTTTGTTTGTGCACATTTTTTTCACGGACATGGGTAGGCGTGTGTGAGAAAGGTTCTGTGATGCAGAATACGTTATATGTACTGGAGGGTGCTGAAATCTGCAAATTTTGCTTGATGTCGCCAAGGTATATACTCAAAACTTGAAGGGAAAGAAAACACTTGTGAATTTTCAAAGCATACATTTCCGAATCTCCAACCTTCAGGCAAGGGATTGAAGTGACTAAATTATACAACAGCCATCAGTGCTCGCTTGTGGTCCTTTGGAGTTGCAGGCAATTTTCTAAACAAAATTATTTGTTCATGAGGCTGATCTCTGAAAAAATAATTTGGTTCAGGAGCCGTCATGAGGCTGATCTCGTCAGGAGTTGTCATGAGGCTGATCTCGTCAGGAGCCATCATCAAAGCTCGATGACGGCTCCTGACGAGAGACTCACTTCCCCTTCGCCCTTCTTGTCTTGGTCATCGGCGAAGAGGGTGCGGAGGCGAGACGGACAAGGCGTCCACGCGGCGGAGGGCTTGAGAAAGACAAGGGAGTGGAATGCGCCAAAGCATGCATGGTAGGGTTTGAAACCATCAATTTCCCTCTTTTTGTACATGACCCGAATCATCGTCCATCCAGGGCGGAACGAACGTTTTTCTTTCCTTTCGTTCCGGGAGGTTTTTCTTTTTTCTTTTTCGGAAGGCAAGAATGGTGGGCACGGAGGCAATATCTTCTCAAAATCCGCAGCAAACCCATCAATCCGCATCGACCCAAGCGTCAAGCCTACAGACATCTGACATACCGGACAACCCAAGCTAGGAGTCAATCCGAGCTCCAGAAAGACAAGAAGATACGGGAGCCCGCCAGAGGTCTCGTGACTCTCACTGTGACTCCGCCATGCTAGGGGGCTACCGACGAGGTCCTGTACCTAGGGTGGCTAACGCCCTAGATCCCGACCTGATCAACCAGCGGGGGGACCCGCCATGCCCACGACATGAAGGAAACCCTAGGAGGCAAGGTGGCCTTCTTGATGCCCAAGACTAGAGAGTGGCAGCGCCCCAGATCGCATCTACCGTGTAAAACCCTAGACCTCTCCTGCCAATATAAAGGGTGGTCTAGGGCACCCATTCATCGTCTATCTTCAAATAAGAGAACTCTCGGTAGGAATCTCATACATCATTGTAACGCCTCGTACGAGGTATCCCTCCACTATGAATCATCAAACTAGCAGGACGTAGGGTATTACTCTCAGGATATATTCTTGTATTACTCTTTTTTTTCCTGCTCCTGTCCCATTTTAACTATTTCTGTATACATTATTTTCTTGGTTTTCTCTTTTTCTGTAGTTTTTTTCTTCTTGTTTTCTGATTTTTTACCTTTTTTTCTTTATTACCAGGAGGTAAAATACATCTTTTTCAAAAAAGTAATATGAACAATTATTTAGATATGTTTTTCAAAAAAGTACATGGACATTATTTTTTCTAAATTTCAAATAATATGTTTTTTATAGAAGTACATGAACATTTTACCAGCTTCTTTCTTCTAAAATATAAAACTTTTTGACAATACATATTTTTTTAATACATGATGTTTCAACATATATGATGAACATATTAATACAATTGGATATCTTACAACCTATGAGTAATTCTAAATACATGATGCACTTTAAAATTACAAGATGAACATTTACACATTAAATTTCTAACTCACGTTGAACATTCAGTATTATAAGATGAATATTTATTTATTAAACATGCGCATTTGTTAATAAACGATGAATATTTTGAGGAATACATAATAATGAGTTTTTCATGCGTAATGAAAAAAAATCATGTATGAACAATTTGTAAATACAACATGAACCTTTCTAAATAAATGCTGCGCATTTTTTAATACACAGTCAACCATTTATATATACACGATGAGCATTTTATAATGCACCTTGAATATTTATAAAATACGTGATTAATATTTATGAATTACTTGAAACTTTTTTAAGCACATGATGGAATGTTTAAAAAGGTACATTGAGATTTTTTTTCACATACACATTGATTTTTTAATATATAATGAACATTTTTACATACAATGTTATATATTGAAAATCATGGAAAACTGTTTTTAAGTTACAGATACACCATCTATATTCACCGGTTTTTTGGTTATATGAGGACATTGTTTTTAAAATACAAGAATATATCTCTTTGGTATGATAACATTTTTGTTACATAAAATAATTTTTCAAATAGACATGAACATCCATGCAAAAAAATTAGACATGACACTTTCTATATACCCGAATAAATTTTAAAATACACGGGTATTTTATTTTTAAAACCGGTGATATTTGTGTAATTCACCCGAAACATAAGTATATAAGGATACTTGTTGGAAAATGTAATAGAGATACTTGTTTTTAAAACCTGCTAAGTTTCTGTTCTGTGGCTGCTACTTTTGATTGTCGCCGAAAACTGTTTAATAGTCTGAGGATGTTGCTTTTGCCTTGGCTTAATAAAGTTGGGGCTAGAAAGAAAAGACAAACACCTGGCGGGCAAGCAGACTGGTTAACCCGGTGGAGATTCCAGCGGACTGGAGACAAGGATGAATCGAAGCTGACTGCGCTCCCCTGGCGAAGCGGCGCGCCAAGCCGCGGGCAATGGATGACATGCGTGTGACTGCATCTGCATGCTGCTGCTGCCAGCCGCTACACACCTCGTCGTTCGTAGGCAGCCGGACCATCAAGATCATGCATGATGATGGGGTTGGAACACTACTAGGGAAAAGCCTAGCAGTAGCGCGGGTTTTTGGCCTATTAGTAGCGTGAGTAACCGCGCTACTGATACGGTGCTACAGCTAAAGGTTAGCAGTAGCGTTTGTTGGCACGCGCTACAGCTATATCTACTTAGTAGTAGCGTGTTATGCAACAACCGCTATTGTTAATTACTAGTAACGCTTCTCACTGCCCGCGCTACTACTATTATTCCGTATTCTATTTCTTTTTTAATTTTAGGTTGTATTCATACATCTTTATACAAGTTTTCATACAATAGCAATTTAGAGATTATTTTTATATTATAATGAGTTATTAAATCACTAGGCGAAAGAACCATGGATTAGTTTCAAATGGATGGATCCTAAGTGACCAAGTCATGGATTATCACGACAATCCATGACTTGATCACTTAGGATCCATCCATTTAAAACTAATCCGCAGTTCTTTCACCCAGTGATATGATAATGTACTCATCATCATCGTCATTATCATATTAATATAAAAAGTCTTGCATCATATCATCACCAACAACACTAGGTAATAAGCATCATAGTTATTACCACCAATACTATTTAATCATCATAGTCATAGCTAATCACCACCAACATTATCTAATAATCATCATCATAGTCATCACCACCAACACTCATTCTAGCTAGCTAATCACTCCTGTTGCTCTCTCTCAAGTAAAATAGCATAGAACATGTGTAGCACTCCTGATTCATCATATTGAAGCATGCAGATGAACATGTCTCCTAATTATGGGCTGCGCTTCGATTGCTGCCCCCTAATACTTCTTTGCGATCCTTCATAATTTTGTTCCAGTCTTTGACTATTAAGACTTGCTCGCTTCTAGAAATCCTGAATGCACTCATGTTCAATGTAGGATGTCTTGGCCGTATGCTAACCATGGACATGTGACCTTTAGCCTCGATCCACTGAGGCACAACTATCATCGGGGGTCCCTGTTGAAGAACATCGTAGTAACATACTTAGCAATGAAGTGTAGCTTAAAAATAATGTATGCAAAAGATGCACTGAGAACAAATAGTAAAAATCTTACCATCTTTCCTAAATAGATGTGACTGTAGTTCAGTACGAACACTATTGGTCGCACGTTTTCAGTATTAAGATTTTTCAAGTTTAGAAAAATAATTTGTCTTGACAGTATGAAGATCCTCAATCCATGAAACATAATAACTTATCTCCTTATAGTTTAGTTCAGCCCCGGGACAATAGTAGGTAGGTCATGTCTAACAAGCGTCGGGCATGTTTGCTTGAATGTAAGTAAGCTGTCAATATAAATTAGTTGTCAACTATTTTTGAATAAACAATATCCAAGACATAAATATGGTTGAGAAACTCATATAATGGTAGAACTGGAGGCGTCTGCACATCGATCCCAGATGTCGATATTATCTTCAATATCATCTTCGGGGCGAATATCAAAGGTGATAAGCATATCAGGCTCAAATGAATAAGCTTGCATAGTGCTCTCCATTGTTTGCATTCAAAATGAGTGTAGGTATCTGAATTGTATAATTTTGCGGCAAAACTATAACCATGCTCGATCCTCAAGTTAACTCTTTTTACCTCCATAGTTTCCATAGTACTGAAACCAACTGAGGGAGTCCTGGACTAGGGGGTGTCCGGATGGCCGGACTAAGACCTTTGGCCGGACCCCAGACTATGAAGATACAAGATTGAAGACTCCGTCCCGTGTCCGGATGGGACTTTCCTTGGCGTGGAAGGCAAGCTTGGGGATACGATATGAAGATCTCCTCCCATTGTAACCGACTCTGTGTAACCCTAGCCCTCTCCGGTGTCTATATAAACCGGAGAGTTTTAGTCCGTAGGACGAACAATAATCATACCATAGGCTATCTTCTAGGGTTTAGCCACTCCAATCTCGTGGTAGATCTACTCTTGTACTACCCATATCATCAATATTAATCAAGCAGGAGTAGGGTTTTACCTCCATCGAGAGGGCCCGAACCTGGGTAAAAACATCGTGTCCTTGTCTCCTGTTACCATCCGCCTAGACGCACAGTTCGGGACCCCCTACCCGAGATCCGCCGGTTTTGACACCGACACCAACCTTATTCAAGACATACATTTTTGCATGGCAGGGGGTACGCTGGTAGAATAGTAAAAAATTAAAATTATAAGTTGAACCAAAATAAGCAGAAGTCATGCTTAATTACGAAAAAAGTCTTGTCTGTTGGAAATATGCCCTAGAGGCAATAATAAAAGTGTTATTATTATATTTCCTTGTTCATGATAATTGTCTTTTATTCATGCTATAACTGTATTATCCGGAAATCGTAATACACGTGTGAATACATAGACCACAATATGTCCCTAGTGAGCCTCTAGTTGACTAGCTCGTTGTGATCAACAGATAGTCATGGTTTCCTGGCTATGGACATTGGATGTCGTTGATAACGGGATCACATCATTAGGAGAATCATGTGATGGACAAGACCCAATCCTAAGCATAGCACAAAGATCGTGTAGTTCGTTTGCTAGAGCTTTGCCAATGTCAAGTATCTCTTCCTTTGACCATGAGAGCGTGTAACTCCTGGATACCGTAGGAGTGCTTTGGGTGTATCAAACGTCATAACGTAACTGGGTGACTATAAAGGTGCACTACAGGTATCTCCGAAAGTATCTATTGTTTTATGCGGATCGAGACTGGGATTTGTCACTCCGTGTAAACGGAGAGGTATCTCTGGGCCCACTCGGTAGGACATCATCATATGCGCAATGTGACCAAGGAGTTGATCACGGGATGATGTGTTATGGAACGAGTAAAGTGACTTGCCAGTAACGAGATTGAACAAGGTATTGGATACCGACGATCGAGTCTCGGGCAAGTAACATACCGATAGACAAAGGGAATTGAATACGGGATTGAATAAGTCCTTGACATCGTGGTTCATCCGATGAGATCATCGTGGAACATGTGGGAGCCATCATGGGTATCTAGATCCCGCTGTTGGTTATTGACCGGAGAACGTCTCGGTCATGTCTACATGTCTCCCGAACCCGTAGGGTCTACACACTTAAGGTTCGGTGACGCTAGGGTTATAAAGGAAGCTTGTATGTGGTTACCGAATGTTGTTCGGAGTCCCGGATGAGATCCCGGACGTCACGAGGAGTTCCGAAATGGTCCGGAGGTAAAGATTTATATATGGGAAGTCCTGTTTTGGTCACCGGAAAAGTTTCGAGCGATATCGGTATTGTACCGGGACCACCGGGAGGGTCCCGGGGGTCCAGCAAGTGGGGCCACCTGCCCCAGAAGGTTGCATGGGCCAAGTGTGAGAGGGGACCAGCCCCTAGGAGGGCTGGTGCGCCCCCCACAAGGGGGCCAAGGCGCAAGGGAGAGTGGGAGGGGGCAAACCCTAGTCCAGATGGGCCTTAAGGCCCACCTAGTGGGCGCCTCCCCTCTCTCCCCCTCTTGGCCGCCTCCCCAAGTCCCATCTAGGGCTGGCCGCACCCCTTGGGGTGGGAAACCCTAAAGGGGGCGCAGCCCCCTTCTCCCCTATATAAATAGAGGCCTGGGGCTGCCCATAACACATGAGAACTTCTCCTCTTGGTGCAGCCCTGCCTCTCTCCCTCCTCCTCCTCTCCCGTGGTGCTTGGCGAAGCCCTGCTGGATTGGCACGCTCCTCCATCACCACCACACCGTTGTGCTGCTGCTGGATGGAGTCTTCCTCAACCTCTCCCTCTCTCCTTGCTGGATCAAGGCGTGGGAGACGTCACCGGGCTGTACGTGTGTTGAACGCGGAGGTGCCGTCCGTTCGGCACTTGATCATCGGTGATTTGAATCACGACGAGTACGACTTCATCAACCCCGTTCACTTGAACGCTTCCGCTTAGCGATCTACAAGGGTATGTAGATGCACTCTCCTTCCCCTCGCTGCTGGTTTCTCCATAGATAGATCTTGGTGACACGTAGGAAAATTTTGAATTTCTGCTACGTTCCCCAACAGTGGCATCATGAGCTAGGTCTATTGCGTAGATTCTTTGCACGAGTAGAACACAAAGTAGTTGTGGGCGTTGATTTTGTTCAATATGCTTACCGTTACTAGTCCAATCTTGTTTTGACGGTATTGTGGGATGAAGCGGCCCGGACCGACCTTACACGTACTCTTACGTGAGACAGGTTCCACCGATTGACATGCACTTGGTGCATAAGGTGGCTAGCGGGTGCCAGTCTCTCCCACTTTAGTCAGAACGGATTCGATGAAAAGGGTCCTTATGAAGGGTAAATAACAATTGGCATATCACGTTGTGGTATTGCGTAGGTAAGAAACGTTCTTGCTAGAAACCCATAGCAGCCACGTAAAACATGCAAACAACAATTAGAGGACGTCTAACTTGTTTTTGCAGGGTATGCTATGTGATGTGATATGCCCAAAAGGATGTGATGAATGATATGTGATGTATGAGATTGATCATGTTCTTGTAATAGGATTCACGACTTGCATGTCGATGAGTATGACAACCGGCAGGAGCCATAGGAGTTGTCTTTATTTTTTGTATGACCTGCGTGTCATTAAAGAACGCTATGTAAACTACTTTACTTTATTGCTAAACGCGTTAGCCATAGAAGTAGAAGTAGTCGTTGGCGTGACAACTTCATGAAGACACGATGATGGAGATCATGATGATGGAGATCATGGTGTCATGCCGGTGACGATGATGATCATGGAGCCCCGAAGATGAAGATCAAAAGGAGCAAAATGATATTGGCCATATCATGTCACTATTTGATTGCATGTGATGTTTATCATGTTTATGCATCTTGTTTACTTAGGACGACGGTAGTAAATAAGATGATCCCTTACAAAATTTCAAGAAGTGTTCTCCCCTAACTGTGCACCGTTGCTACAGTTCGTCGCTTCTAAGCACCACGTGATGATCGGGTGTGATGGATTCTTACGTTCACATACAACGGGTGTAAGACAGTTTTACACAGCGAAAACACTTAGGGTTAACTTGACGAGCCTAGCATGTACAGACATGGCCTCGGAACACGGAGACCGAAAGGTCGAGCATGAGTCGTATGGTAGATACGATCAACATGAAGATGTTCACCGATGATGACTAGTCCGTCTCACGTGATGATCGGACACGGCCTAGTTGACTCGGATCATGTGATCACTTAGATGACCAGAGGGATGTCTATCTAAGTGGGAGTTCATAAGATGAACTTAATTATCCTGAACATAGTCAAAAGACCTTTTGCAAATTATGTCGTAGTTCACGCTATAGTTCTACTGTTTTAGTTATGTTCCTAGAGAAAATATAGTTGAAAGTTGACAGTAGCGATTATGCGGACACTAGAACGCTTATGTCCTTAATGCACTGCTCAGTGTGCTGAACCCCAAACGTCGTTTGTGGATGTTTCGAACATCGAACATACACGTTTTGATAACTACGTGATAGTTCAGTTAAATGGTTTAAGTAGAGGCACCAAAGACGTTTTCGAAACATCGCGGAACATATGAGATGTTTCGAGGGCTGAAATTGGGATTTCAGGCTCGTGCCCACGTCAAGAGGTATAAGACCTCCGACAATTTTCTTAGCCTACAAACTAAGGGAGAAAAGCTCAATCGTTGAGCTTGTGCTCAGATTGTCTGAGTGCAACAATCACTTGAATCAAGTGGGAGTTGATCTTCCAAATGAGATAGTGATGTTTCTCCAAAGTCATTGCCACCAAGCTGCTAGAGCTTCATGATGAACTATAACATATCAGGGATAGATATGATGATCCTTGAGGTATTCGCGATGTTTGACACCGTTAAAGTAGAAATCAAGAAGGAGCATCAATTGTTGATGGTTGGTGAAACCACTAGTTTCAAGAAGGGCAAGGGCAAGAAGGGATACTTTATGAAACGGCAAATCAGCTGCTGCACCAGTGAAGAAACCCGAGGTTGAACCCAAACCCGAGACTAAGTGCTTCTGTGATAAGGGGAATAGCCGCTGGAGCAGAATTACCCTAGATACTTGGTAGATAAGAAGGCTGGCAAGGTCGATAAAAGTATATTGGATATACATTGTGTTGATGTGTACTTTACTAGTACTCCTAGTAGCACCAGGGTATTAGATACCGGTTCGGTTGCTAAGTGTTAGTAACTCGAAATAAAAGCTACGGAATAAATGGAGACTAGCTAAACGTGAGATGACGATATGTGTTGGAAGTATTTCCAACGTTGATATGATCAAGCATACACGCTCCCTCTACCATCGAGATTGGTGTTTGCGTTGAGCATAGACATGATTGGATTATGTCTATCGCAATACGGTTATTCATTTAAGGAGAATAATGGTTACTCTGTTTATTTGAATAATACCTTCAATGGTCTTACACCTAAAAGGAATGGTTTATTGAATCTTGATCGTAGGGATACACATTTTCATGCCAAAAGATATAAGATAGTAATGATAGTACCACTTACTTGTGGCACTGCCATGTAAGTCATAATGGTATAAAACGCATGAAGAAGCTCCATGTTAATGGATCTTTGGACTCACTCGTTTTAGAAAAGTTTGAGACATGCGAACCATGTCTATTGGTATATATGCATGAAGAAGCTCCATGCAAATGGATCGTTTGGACTCACTTGATTTTGAATCACTTGAGATATGCAAATCATACCACATGGACAAGATGACTAAAAAGCCTCACTTTCAATAAGATGGAACAAGATAGCAACTTGTTGGAAGTAACACATTTTGATGTGTGCAGTCCAATAAATGTTGAGGCATGCAGTGAATATCGTTATGTTCTTACTTCACAGATGATTTGAGTAGATGTTGAGTATATTTACTTGATGAATCACGAGTCTGAATTATTGAAAGGTTCAAGTAATTTCAGTGTGAAGTTAGAAGATCGTCGTGATAAGAGGATAAAAATATCTATGATATGATCATAGAGATGAATATCTGAGTTACGAGTTTTGGCACACAATTAAGACATTGTGGAAATTGTTTCACAATTAATACCGCCTGGAACACCATAGTATGATGGTGTGTCCGAACATCATAGTTGCACCCTATTGGATATGGTGCGTACCATGATGTCTCTTATCGAATTACCACTATCGTTCATGGGTTAGGCATTAGAGACAACCACATTCACTTTAAATAGGGCACCACGTAGTTCCGTTGAGATGACACCGTTTGGAGAAACCTAAGTTGTCGTTTCTTAAAGGTTTGGGGCTGCGACGCTTATGTGAAAAAGTTTCAGGATTAAGCTCAAACCCAAAGCGGATAAAATACATCTTCATAGGACACCCAAAACAGTTGGGTATACCTCCTAATTCAGATCCGAAAGCAATATGAATTGTTTATAGAATCGGGTCCTTTCTCGAGGAAAGGTTTCTCTCGAAAGAGTTGAGTGGGAGAATGGTGGAGACTTGATGAGGTTATTGAACCGTCTCTTCAACTAGTGTGTGGCAGGGCACAGGAAGTTGTTCCTATGGCACCTACACCAATTGAAGTGGAAGCTTATGATATTGATCATGAAACTTCGGATGAAGTCACTACCAAACCTCGTGGGATGACAAGGATGCGTACTACTTGAGAGTGGTACGTAATCCTGTCTTGGAAGTCATGTTGCTGGACAACAATGAACCTACGAGCTATGGAGAAGCGATGGTGGGCCCGGATTCCGATAAATGGCTCGAGGCCATAAAATCCGAGAACGGATCCATGGACTTTGGTGGACTTGCCCGATGATCGGCAAGCCATTGAGATAAATGGATCTTTAAGAAGAAGACGGACGTGGACGGTAATGTCACCGTCTGTGAAGCTCGACTTGTGGTGAAGAGTTTTTCACAAGTTCAAGGAGTTGACTACGATGAGATTTTCTCATTCATAGCGATGCTTAAAGTCCGTCGGAATCATGTTAGCGTTAGCTGCATTTATGAAATCTGGCAGATGGATGTCAAGACAAGTTTCCTTACCAGTTTTCGTAAGGAAAGGTTGTATGCAATACAATCAGAAAAGTTTTGTCGATCCTAAGGATGCTAAAAGGTATGCTAGCTCCAGCGATCCTTCTAAGGACTGGAGTAAGCATCTCGGAGTTGGAATGTATGCTTTGATGAGATGATCAAAGATTTTGGATTTATACAAAGTTTGTGAGAAACTTGTATTTCCAAAGAAGTGAGTGGGAGCACTATAGAATTTCTGATGAGTATATGTTGATCAGAAATGATGTAGAATTTCTAGAAAGCATATAGGGTTATTTGAAAGGTGTTTTTCAATGGAAAGCCTGGATTAAGCTACTTGAGCATTGAGCATCAAGATCTATAAGGATAGATCAAAATGCTTAATAATACTTTCAAATGAGCACATACCTTGACATGATCTTGAAGGTGTTCAAGATGGACCAATCAAAGAAGGAGTTCTTGCCTGAGTTATAAGGTATGAAGTTAAGACTTAAAGCTCGACCACGGCAGAATAGAGAGAAAGGACGAAGGTCGTCCCCTATGCTTAAGACATAGGCTCTGCAGTATGCTATGCTGTGTACCGCACCTGAAGTGTGCCTTGCCATGAATCAGTCAAGGGGTACAAGAGTGATCCAAAAATGGATCATAGGACAGCGGTCAAAGTTATCCTTAGTAACTAGCGGACTAAGGAATTTTTCTCGGTTATGGAGGTGGTAAAAAGAGTTCGTCGTAAAGGGTTACGTCGATGCAAGCTTAAAACCTATTCGGATAGCTCTGAGTAGAAATACCGGATACGTACAATGGGGCAACAATTTAGAATAGCTCCAAGTGGAACAGTTATTTGGAATGGCTCCAAATAGAACGTGGTAGCTACATCTAGGAGATGACATAGAGATTTGTAAAGCACACACGGATCTGAAAGGTTCAGACCCGTTGACTAAAACCTCTCTCACAAGCAACATGATCAAACATAAAACTCATTGAGTGTTAATCACATAGTGATGTGAACTAGACTACTGACTCTAGTAAACTCTTGGGTATTAGTCACATGGCGATGTGACCTGTGAGTGTTAATCACATGGCGATGTGAACTAGATTATTGACTCTAGTGCAAGTGGGAGACTGTTGGAAATATGCCCTAGAGGCAATAATAAAAGTGTTATTATTATATTTCCTTGTTCATGATAATTGTCTTTTATTCATGCTATAACTGTATTATCCGGAAATCATAATACACGTGTGAATACATAGACCACAATATGTCCCTAGTGAGCCTCTAGTTGACTAGCTCGTTGTGATCAACAGATAGTCATGGTTTCCTGGCTATGGACATTGGATATCGTTGATAACGGGATCACATCATTAGGAGAATCATGTGATGGACAAGACCCAATCCTAAGCATAGCACAAAGATCGTGTAGTTCGTTTGCTAGAGCTTTGCCAATGTCAAGTATCTCTTCCTTTGACCATGAGAGCGTGTAACTCCTGGATACCGTAGGAGTGCTTTGGGTGTATCAAACGTCACAACGTAACTGGGTGACTATAAAGGTGCACTACAGGTATCTCCGAAAGTATCTATTGTTTTATGCGGATCGAGACTGGGATTTGTCACTCCGTGTAAACGGAGAGGTATCTCTGGGCCCACTCGGTAGGACATCATCATATGCGCAATGTGACCAAGGAGTTGATCACGGGATGATGTGTTACGGAACGAGTAAAGTGACTTGCCGGTAACGAGATTGAACAAGGTATTGGATACCGACGATCGAGTCTCGGGCAAGTAACATACCGATAGACAAAGGGAATTGAATACGGGATTGAATAAGTCCTTGACATCGTGGTTCATCCGATGAGATCATCGTGGAACATGTGGGAGCCATCATGGGTATCCAGATCCCGCTGTTGGTTATTGACCGGAGAACGTCTCGGTCATGTCTACATGTCTCCCGAACCCGTAGGGTCTACACACTTAAGGTTCGGTGACGCTAGGGTTATAAAGGAAGCTTGTATGTGGTTAACGAATGTTGTTCGGAGTTCCGGATGAGATCCCGGACGTCACGAGGAGTTCCGGAATGGTCCGGAGGTAAAGATTTATATATGGGAAGTCCTGTTTTGGTCACCGGAAAAGTTTCGGGCGATATCGGTATTGTACCGGGACCACCGGGAGGGTCCCGGGGGTCCACCAAGTGGGGCCACCTGCCCCAGAAGGTTGCGTGGGCCAAGTGTGGGAGGGGACCAGCCCCTAGGAGGGCTGGTGCGCCCCCCACAAGGGGGCCAAGGCGCAAGGGAGAGTGGGAGGGGGTAAACCCTAGTCCAGATGGGCCTTAAGGCCCACCTAGTGGGCGCCTCCCCTCTCTCCCCCTCTTGGCCGCCTCCCCAAGTCCCATCTAGGGCTGGCCGCACCCCTTGGGGTGGAAAACCCTAAAGGGGGCGCAGCCCCCTTCTCCCCTATATAAATAGAGGCCTGGGGCTGCCCATAACACATGAGAACTTCTCCTCTTGGTGCAGCCCTGCTTCTCTCTCTCCTCCTCCTCTCCCGTGGTGCTTGGCGAAGCCCTGCTGGATTGCCACGCTCCTCCATCACCACCACGCCGTTGTGCTGCTGCTGGATGGAGTCTTCCTCAACCTCTCCCTCTCTCCTTGCTGGATCAAGGCGTGGGAGACGTCACCGGGCTGTACGTGTGTTGAACGCGGAGGTGCCGTCCGTTCGGCACTTGATCATTGGTGATTTGGATCACGACGAGTACGACTTCATCAACCCCGTTCACTTGAACGCTTCCGCTTAGCGATCTACAAGGGTATGTAGATGCACTCTCCTTCCCCTCGTTGCTGGTTTCTCCATAGATAGATCTTGGTGACACGTAGGAAAATTTTGAATTTCTGCTACATTCCCCAACATTGTCGTCATGACTTACTATATCCACTTTGAAGGTGTCATCCAGCTTGATGCTGAAGCGCCTACCACCAACTAGATGAGGCCTATTGCACAGGCCGCGCTCGTCGTCATAGTATTTGCACATACCGAATTCCTTTCCATCGTCAGGCATTTCCTATGTTCATAGTTGAAACATTAATTAAAAATCGACCTAAGGCAACTACCAGAAAACTCAACACACAGATCACTATTACTCAATATGCAAGGGGTTGACTTTAGGTCTGTCGAGTCTTCCTTCCTAAAAACTCATCTCACGTATATGGTGGGCACTCCCTCTCTGATATTGCGACCGTCGGTGATGGTCGCTACACTTCCTTTCCCTAGTGCATTGCAAATATCTAGCACAAGGAAAAGAAAGAGAAGCGACCCCCACGACAACAGTCGGCATTCTTCTTCTCTCATATATGGTGGACACTTCGTCACCGTTTCGATCGTCAATGATGGTCGCTACTCCTTCTTCCCCTAGTGCGTAACAAAGGTCTAGCACAAAGAGAAGAAGGAGAAGCGACCCCACGACAACAGTCGGCATTCTTCTTCTAGCACAAGTATGGAGCTCCGACACACTTAAAGTCAACTCGAAATGTCGTTTAATTCTCTTTCTAGCAAATCCAGGGCACTCGGTATTTCCTACATATTCTAGCACAAGTCATGCTTAAATTCACGGAAAAATCCGACATGACCTTTGCTAAAAATAGGACATATCGAGAGCCTGAAATTTACCGAAATATAAATGAATCAACACTCCGGCAAAACATAGGCCACTCGGATTTTCCCTACGATACAAAGATGTCCATACAGATACAACGATGCTTAAACTTGCAATTCCATTCGGATCAGTTATGATAAGCATTCGCACATGAGCTCACCGACTAAATACCATAGTTCTACTCTATTCAACACACCGAGGAGTAGAGAAGAAGGAAGTGGAACTTTAGCTCACCGACTCGGGTGTAGAGGAAGTAGCTAGAGGT
This sequence comes from Triticum aestivum, assembly GCF_018294505.1. Lineage (NCBI taxonomy): Eukaryota > Viridiplantae > Streptophyta > Magnoliopsida > Poales > Poaceae > Triticum > Triticum aestivum. The sequence continues at coordinate 749,438,206 of NC_057803.1, forward strand.
AGCTTCGATGACGATCACTCCAAGGAGACACGACTCTACAAAGCCTGCATATTCCACCGAGTGAAAATGAGGATCACAATATGATCTAACAATATATTCAGGTTTATATGTGATACTAACAATAGGATCTAGAGATGCCGGAATTAACCCAATCAAAAAACAGTGGTACACCAACTTCAATATAGCATAAAAAACAACTACTGTGAGGAACACAAAAACCACAACTAAAGCAGAGCATCGGTATGCTAGCAACTTAGCATGGGATGATCATCAAGCTCAACATGCAAACCAACATAGCAAACTAGCATCGACTATTCTAAACCCCAGAAACTATCCTATATCAAAGTAGTATATATGACTAGAGGCTCATATCTCTCTCTCTCTCTCTAAATGTTGCATATCAACTAGCCTACTAAATCAACTAAATCAAAATGTTCTAAATCAACTAGATCAGCTAGCCTGCTAAATCAACTAAATCAACTAGCCTACTAAATGAACTAAATCAAAATGTTGCATATGAACTAGCCTACTAAATCAAAATGTAGCAGGAAGGAGGGGTTGTGGATGGAGGAGGGAGGAGGGAGGAGGAGGGAGGAGGAAGGCAGAGCGAGGAGGGGCCGACCGGCGGCGAACGGAGGAGTGGAGGGAGGACGGAGGAGGAGGGGGTGGGGAGGAGGACGGCCAGCGAAGGATTACCGAGTCCAGGGAGGAGGTGACGGCGGCGCAGAAGAGGAGGGGTAGGCGACGACGGGCAGCGGGGGAGGACCGGCGCGGGAGGGGGGGTTGAGGGGGGAGATCGAGTGAGTGTGAGTGTGAGAGAGGAGAGTGAGGGGCGGCCGGTTGGGGAAGATAGAATGGCTTAGCAGTAGCGCTCTAAAGAGAAACGCACTACTGCTAAATGACCTAGCAGTAGCGCCTTTCAGCCCAAACATGCTATGTGTCAGCATGTAAAAATAAACATCAAAAATACATTGATCATCAATGATTTTTTTGTATACAATCTGATTTATCAATATGAGTTTTCATCGGTTTAGAAGCCGGTGAAGACTCATATTGCGGCCACAAATTCTACACATAGAGTTCAATGAAGACCAAGTGGTTGTGATAGTTTAAGAAATAACATATTTAAGGTGGGTAAAAACCCTATTCGCAGAGCAGGGTGGGACTAAATTTTTGTAGTAAACTTAGAAATAGCGGGCATTGCGGGAAGGCGCTACTGCTATGATTTGTAGCAGTAGCGCGCTTTGTATTATGACGCTGCTGCTATAACTAGCTTCGGGGCGGGGTCGTGGCAATTATAGCAGTAGAGCGGCTTATTGCCGGCGCGCTACTGCTATATTTATTTCAGCAGCGCGTTTTGTGGAAGCGCGCTACTGCTACTTAGCAGCAGCGCCTTATTTTAAAGCACGCTACTGATAAGATTCAGTGTATAGGCTTTTCCCTAGTAGCGGGGGTCTGACTAGACGGGTTGAATAAAGCTTACTTATATGCATTATGATGGCAGACCTCCTCCTCTCTAGTAGTTTCTTGTTGTGGGGAGACCTTATATTTAGGGTGTGTTTGGTTCAGAAACGACCCACACAGTGGGAAGCGCGCCAAGGCGAAACTTTGGACCAGGCCATGTGGGGTCTGTGACCCTGTTCTTTTTTTTTCGGAAAACGGTATGATTCATCTAGCTGATTTTTTTCCAGAAAACACTTTAATCCAGAAATCAGCCACGTCGTCTGCGCGCCACGCGTCCACCCATGTTGTGCATCGCTCGGTTAACTATTGAGGCCCAGCCCCACATACAGGGCCGGTCTTGAGATTTTGGGGGCCCGTGGCGAAATAAAAACTCGGGCCCCTTATATAATATAGAAAAATTAGGGAATGGCTAGAAATCAGTCAGCTGAATTTTTGGATTGAGGTCAGTCGATTTTTGCACCGTTGGATGGAAAATCAATGGCCCACAGTCTTCTTCAACCTCTGTCTGGACAGATCTTGTTCCATGAGCCGCCAGCCAGCATCGGCCTAACCGCTGGCCGCCGCCACCCACGGCCGCCGGCACTCCCGCGCCGTGTTATATTTCGATTTTAATTAATATACCCAAATATAAAAAGGTATTAACAGATTCTTAGATAAACCCAAAAAGAATATTTTATAGATGGAATGACGGAAGATATGCATCGTGTATAGAAAACTACATTAGTTAGTTAGCAGTATAAATGAGAAGCGGTAATATGATGTACCTAAGATCGGTTGGATTGGATCAGGGTCGGTGATCCGACTACGGGCGCTCGACGATGACGCAAAGTGGACTCGTGCCTAAACGGCGCCCGTTGCGCCCGTTTCTTCTATTTCGACAAACGGGCGCACACCCTGTCTCCGCGATGGGCCGACCCCTTTTCATTCTTTTTTTCGTTTTCTGAACTTGCAGCAAAAAACGAAGTGACGAGGAATCGAACCCGCGCCACCGGGGTCTTTACAGAATGCGCTAACCAACACAGCCAAGCCACCTTCTATAATTATCTAATTCCTCTATATTCTTTAGTTCTAACGAGTTTTTCTTTTTTTCTTTTTTCTGTTGTTTTTTCTTTTTGCCTTTTCTTTTTCTTTTTTCTTTTTCCTTTTTCCTTTTTCTGCCTTTTTCAAAATCGACGAACTTTTTTTCAATTTTATGAACTTTCTTTCAAATTCGATGAAGTTTTTTTCAAAATCGATGAACTTTTTTCATATTCGGTGAACTTTTTGCAAAATCGATGAACTTTTCTCACCAAATTCCATGAACTTTTTTTAAAATCGATGAACTTTTTTTCAAATTCAATAAACTTTTTTTGAAAATCAGTGAACTTTTTTAAATTCGATGAACTGTTTTTGAATTGGATGAACTATTTTCAATATCCAAAATATGTTCAGATTTTCCGAAATTCGTTTGCCTTTTCAGAAAATGTTTTTTGAAATTCCAAATTTTGTTCATGTTTTCGAATTTTGTTCACGTTTCAAAAATAGTTTCGAATTTCAAATTTTTGTTCACCATATTGAGGAAAAATGTTCACCATACATTGAAAAAATATTCAGTGTGTATAAAAAAATGTTTCATCGTGTATAGAAATTTTGTTCAGCATGCATTCAAAACGAGTTCATCGTATTTAAAAAAAGGTTCTATGTGTATTTGAATATTGTTCACCATACATTGAAAAAATGTTCAGTGTGTATAAAAAAAATGTTCGTCATGTAGGGAAATTTTGTTCAGCATGCATTCAAAAAAGGTTCAGCGTATTTTAAAAAAATGTTCAGTGTTTCTTTGAATAATGTTCACCCTATACTAAGAAAATGTTCAATGTGTATTCTAAATTCCCTTTCGAAAAATTGTTCACGGTACAAAAAAAGTATTCAATTTTCGAAACTTGTTCACTTTTTGGTTTTTGAAAAACATAATTCACATTTAAAAGAAAAGCAATATTCGAAATTTGCGTACGATATTCGAAACATTTGTTCGCATATTTAAGATTTTCAATTTTTCCAAGAATTAATGGAAAATGTTGAAAAACCCTGGATCTACCATTTGGGTTCGTACTTAAAAACAAACGCCGTTTTTAGGATGTACACAATTAGTATCCCAGCTGGCCAGCTTCGTTAGCATGCAGCGCTATGTCTGGAGTTCGAGTCCCATTGCGATTGTTTTTTCAAATTCGTTGAACTTTTTTTTAGATTTGATGAACTTTTCTTAAAAAAGAAGGATGAACGTTTTTTCAATTCCGTTGAACTTTTTTTTAGATTTGATGAACTTTTCTTAAAAAAGAAGGATGAACGTTTTTTCAATTCCGTTGAACTTTTTTTAGATTCGATGAACTTTTCTTAAAAAAAGAAGGATGAACGTTTTTTCAAATTCATTGAACTTTTTTTAGATGTGATGAAATATTTTTAAAAAAGAAGGATGAAATTTTTTCAAATAGATGAACTTTTTTTAATTTACTGAACTTTTCTTAAACATCAATGAACTGATTTTTTTAATTCATAAACTTTTTTCAAAATTTGATGAAGTGTTTTAAAAATAATTAGTAAATCTAATAAATAGCGCTAATTTATTGGTTCTTATACATTTCGCGTTCGTTGTAGTCACTAGCTGTTACTTGTTGTAGTGGTTAGCTGAACCGGCGCTTAAGGCGCCGGTTAGGAGCTCCCCTGGCGGGAGGCGCTCAAGTTTGCATTCATTTCCGGTGATTGGGGCCCAGAACAGGATCGCCTCGGCCTTGAGCAACCCATCGATTCAGTGTTCGCTGCCGGCGAGAGAAACACGAAGAGCGAGATCGGGGCTTGCGATATGGAATAAAGATCTAAATTTGGAAGGGTGAATAGAGTACATCTGTACATGACGACATACACCTACAGAAGCACTAGTTGGGGAATAGCCATGGTATGGTATAGAAGAAAGAAAGTTGTGTTTGCACGCGTGACTTGTGTGCGAGATTGAAGGAAATTAGGCCGCTGATTCTGCACGATCCCTGCGTCCCTGGCATTGGTGCCTCGCTGGGCAAGGGCCCTTGCCTACGTGCGGTCGCCCCCCCCCCCCCCCCCGGGCCGGCCCTGCCCACACACCGCATCTCTCCTCAAGAAATCTTGTCCTCACGTTCTTCTCCCCCTGCTCACCCTTTCTTTTTCACACGAATGCCATGGCTGCCGCTAGCTCTGGTGTGACCACTCTCCCGTCGGCCGGTATTTGTAAGACGTGGGTGAGTGCAAGGGTATTGTGATGGTGGCGCAACCGCGTGCGAGGCATGCTGCGATAGGGTGTCATCTTGGTCAGCATGGTCATCGGGTTGCAGAATCATCCTTGCTGCATATAGGCAAGAGAGGCCTAAGGTTTACACGACGGCATCTACGATCTAGGGTGCTGCCACCCTCTTGTCTTGGATTCCATGAAGCCGTTCGCTTCCTAGGGTTTGCTTCTCGTCTTGGGCCTAGCGGACATTTGTAGTTGATGAGGCCGGGCTCCTGGGTGCTTAGCCACCTCTGGTATAGGAATCCGTCACTCTGTCTTCTACTTTTATATTTGTTACCTTTTTCTTTATTCTTGGGAGGTAAAATATATGTTTTTCGAAGAGTTATATGAACAATCTTTAGATATGCAAACATTTTTTAAAGTATAATGTTCAAGTACATGACCATTTATTTCACCCTGAACATTTTTTTCTTCTAAATTTCAAACAGTATGATTCTTTATTATAAAAGTACTTGATATAATTTTTTGACAAATTCATATTTTTTATAATACATGATGTTTCAAAACATATGATGAACATATTAATACATGCTGGACATTTCACAAATGCCCTATGAGTTTTTTTTAATACATGATGAACATTTAAAATACACAATGTTTATTTTAAAATAAAAAAGAGCATTTCTAATTACATCGTTCCCGCTAAGCCAGCATGGTGGGCCGACGGCCCATCGTTCCCGCTAAGCCAGCCATTTTTCTCCCTGGCTTTCCCGCGTTCTGGGGCCCATTTTGTTTGCGCACATTTTCTTCGCGGACATGTGTAGGTGTGTGTGATAAAGGTTCTGTGATGCAGAATACTGTTAAAAATGGAAGAGTTTGTATAAGATTTACTACGTTATATGTACTGGAGGGTGATGAAATCTGCAAATTTTGCTTGATGTCGCCAAGGGGTATACTCAAAACCTGAAGGGAAAGAAACACTTCTGAATTTTCAAAACATACATTTCCGAATCTCCAACCTTCAGGCAAGGGATTGAAATGACTAAATTATACAACAGCCATCAGTGCTCGCTTGTGGTCCTTTGGAGATGCAGGCAATTTTCTAAACAAAATTATTTTTTCGTGAGGCTGATCTCACCTTTTGCATGAAAAAATAATTTTGTTCATGAGCCGTCATGAGGCTGATCTTGTCAGGAGCCGCCGACGGAGCACGATGACGTCTCCTGACGAGTGACTCACTTCCCCTTCTCCCTCCTTGTCTTGGCCATCGGCGAAGAGGGCGGGAGACGAGATGGACAAGGCGTTCGCGCGACGAAGGGCATGAGAAAGACAATGGAGTGGAATGCGCCAAAGCAGGGTAGGGTTTGAAACCCTAAATTTCCCACTTTTTGTAAATGACCAGACCCGAAGCATCGTTCATTCAGGGCGGAACAAATGTTTTTCTTTCCTTTTCCGTCCCGGGAGGTTTTTCTTTTTTCTTTTTCAAAAGGCAAGAATGGTGGTCACAAACGCAATGTCTCCTCAAAATCCGCGGCAGACCCGTCAATCCGCATTGGGCCAAGTGTGGCCTACAGACATCCGGCATACCTCACAAACCAAGCTAGGAGTCAATCCGGGCTCCAGGAGGACAAGAAGATACGGGAGCCTGCCAGAGGTGTCGCGACTCTCATTGTGACCTCTGCCAGGCTCGGGTACTGACGTGGTCCTGTACCGAGGGTGGCTAATGCCCAGGAACCCGACCAAATCAACCAGCAGGGCCAACCAGGCCCACGACATGAAGGATACCCTAGGAGGCAGGGCGACCTTCTTGACGCTCAAGACTAGAGGGCGGCAGCGCCCAGATCGCATCTACCGTGTAAAACCCTAGACCTTCCCTGCCAATATAAAGGGAGGTCTAGGACACCCATTCATCGTCTATCTTCAGATAGGAGAACTCCCGGTACGAATCTCATACATCATTGTAACCCTTCGCACGAGATATCCCTCCACTATGAATCATCAAACCAGGCAGGACGTAGGGTATTACTCTCAGGATGTATTCTTTTCTTACTCTCCTTTTTTCTTCTTCTATCTCATTTTAACTATTTTTATCTACATTACTTTCTTGGTTTTCTCTTTTTCTGTTGTTTTTCTTGTTTTCTGATTTTTTTACCTTTTTTTTCTTTAATCTCGGGAGGTAAAATATATCGCTTTCAAAGAGTAATATGAACAATTGTTTAGATATGAACATTACCCCGTAAAAAAAGTACATGAACATTTATTTCACCGAGAACATTTTTCTTTCTAAATTTCAAACAGTATGATTTTTTATAAGAGTACTTGAACATTTTTTTGGCAGGGTACCTGAACATTTTACCTGCTTCTTTCTTCTAAAATATAATACTTTTTGGCAAATACATATTATTTTAATACATGATGTTTCAAAATATATGATGAACATATTAATACATACACTCACCCCTATGAATGCACACATGCATACCCTACCCGTATGAGCACCTTTGAGAGACTGAGCCGACATATCATCTTGAAATTGACGAAGTCGTCGTAGCCGCCTCGTCGTCGACGGGAACGTCTGCTGCCACTGAAAGCGCATCATCGGAAATACTAAAATATATCTAGGAATAACGCAAGGACCAGGACTTGAACCCTGGCGGGCTGGGGATACCACTGTACGTCTAACCATCCAACCACATGTTGGTTCGCATATTAATACATGCTGGACAACTTAGAAATGCACTACGAGTAATTCTAAATACATGATGCAATTTTTAAATACATGATTTTTATTTTAAATTACAATATGAACATTTAGACATTAAATTTCTAACTCATATTGAACATTTAGTATTATAAGATGAATATATATTTATTAAACATGCACATTTGTTAATAAAGGATAAATATTCTCAGGAATACAAAATAATGAGTTTTTCATGTATAATAAAAAAAAATTAAGTATGAAAAATTTGTAAACACACCATGAATTTTTTAAATAAATTCTGCACATTTTTTAATACACAGTCAACCATTTATATATAAATGATTAGCATTTTTTAATACACCTTGAATATTTATAAAACACATGATTAAAATTTATGAATTACTTGAAACATTTTTAGGCACACGATGAAATTTTTAAAAAGGCGCATTGAGATTTTTTTTTCACAAACGCATTTATTTTTTAATATATGATGAACATGTTTACATACAATATTACGAAAATCATGGAAAACTGTTTTTCAGTTATACATACATCTTCTATACTCATGGATTTTTTGGGTTATACGAAAAATACAATAATATATCTCTTTGGTATGATAAAAATTTTGGTATACAAAAATAAATTTTCAGACATGAACATCCATGCAAAAAAAATAGACATGACATTTTCAATATACACGAATACTTTTTAAAATACACGAATATTTTATTTATAAAACCGGTGATATTTGTGTAATTCACCCGAAACATATAAATATATAGGGATACTTGTTGGAAAATCTAATAGGGATACTTGTTGGAAAATGTTATAGGGATACTTGTTGGAAAGTGTAATAGGGATACTTGTTGGAAAATGTTATAGGGATACTTGTTTTTAAACCATGTTAGTTATTGTTATGTGGCAGCTACTTTTGGTTGTCGCCATGAGCTGTTTAACAGTCTGAGGATGTTGATTTTGCCTTGTCTTAATAAAGTTGGGGCTGAGCAAAACCCTCGTTATAAAAAAGACAAACACCCGGCGGGCAAGCATATGACCCGGTGGAGACTCCAGCGGACTGGAGACAAGGACGAATCGAAACCGACGACGCTCCCCCGGTGAAGCAGCTTGGTCAGCATGGTCATCCGGTTGCAGAATCATCCTTGCTGCATATAGGCATGCGAGGTCTAAGGTTTACATGGCGGCGGCTAAGATATAGGGTATTGCCGCCCTCTTGTCCTGGATGCCACGAAGGTCGTTCGCTTCCTAGGGTTTGCTTCTCATCTTGGGCCTAGCGGACCTTTGTAGTTGTTGAGGCCTGTCTCTGTGGTGCTTAGCCACCTCTGGTAGAGGACTCCGTCACTTTGTCTTCTGCTTTTATATTTGTTACCTTTTTCCTTATTCTTGGTAGGTAAAATATAAGTTTTTGAAAGAGTTATATGAATAATTCTTTAGTTATGCAAACACTTTTTAAAGTATAATTTTCAATTACATGACCATTTATTTCACCATGAACTTTTTTCTTCTAAATTTAAAAAAGTATGATTTTTTATTATAAAAGTACTTGAACATTATATTTGCTTCTTTCTTATAAAATATATAAATTTCTGACAAATTCATAATTTTTATAATACATGATGTTTCAAAATATATGATGAACATATTAATACATGTTGGACATTTCACAAATGGCCTATGAGTATTTTAGATACATTATGTTTATTTTAAAATAAAAAGATGAACATTTTCTAATTCACATTATATTTATTAATTCATGTTGAAAATTTAATATGATAGGGTGAATATTAATTTATTACACATGAGCATTTGTCAATACATGATGAACATTTCGTAAATACGCAATAAATAGTTTTTCATGCACAATGAACAATTTTTACGTACACCACTGACATTTTCTAAATAAATGTTGAACATAATTTTAATACAGAGTCAACCTTTTATTTTGTATATACACAATGAGCATTTTATTATACACCTTGAATATTTATAAAATACAAGATTAGTATTTATTAATTATTAGATGAACCTTTTTTAAGGCCACAATAATATTTTTAAATCACAGATTGATTTGTTTTCACATTCACATTGATATTTTTTCAAATATATGATGAACACTTTTACATACAATGTTATATAGAGTATTTTGGAAATCATGGATAACTTTTATTAAATTACACATACATTATTTATGTTCACGGTAATGTTTTTGGGGATACAAGGACATTGTTTTTAAAATACAAGAATTTATCTCGTTCGTTGGTATGATAACTCTTTTGTTATACAAATTTTTTTTGAAATAGACATGCACATTTTTATATCCAAGAATACCTTTTGAAACACATAATATTTGTGTAATTTACGCCCCAAAAATATACTCCCTTCGTTCCCAAATACACCCTCCGTCCCAAAATTCTTGTCTCAAATTTGTCTAGATACGGATGTAATACGGATGTATCTAACACTAAAATGTAACTAGATACATCCGTATTTAGACAAATCTAAGACAAAATTTTTGAAATGGAGAAAGTATTTGTCCTTCTAGAGATTTCAACAAGTGACTACATACGAAGCAAAATAAGTAAATCTACACTCTAAAATATGTCTACATACATTCATATGTTTTAGTCCATTTGAAATGACAAATATTTGGGAATGGAGGGAGTACATACATATAAACAAAAGAAAATGTAAAAGAAGAAGAAGATTAGAGCAACTCTAGCAGACCCTGCATAAATTCGACCCGCAAAACTCGTTTGCGGTTTCACGAATATCTCGTTTGCGGGTCGAAAACATGCACCGCAGATCAGATACGCATATAAACCTGCATAATTTGAAAAAATGCTTTCGCGGGAGAAATTGCACACACATAGTTCATCACATCACATACTACATAGTTCATACACACTACAGGATCAGCAAACTAAGCATAGATCATACTAAATGCTATGTTAACTAGTAGTAGAGGGGGTCGTATCTGACGACGGCGAGGTCGCAGCAAAATGGACGACGCCGTGGAGGCCGAGCGACGCTCAATCCTCCTCGCCGGAGCTGCACAGGTCGATGTACTTCGCCGCCTGCTCTGCGCGGATGTGGCGCCACTCCTCTGCCTTGTCGTTGGCGGCGACGTTGGCGGTGACCGCCTGCTGCCACTGGAGGGCTTCGAGCTCCTCGGCGTGGCGCAGGCGCTCCGCCTCCTCGCGCACGCTTCGCTCGGCGATGGCGGCGGCGACGGCGTCGAAGTCCGCGACGTAGTCCTCGGGCCCGACGACGCCACGGCGGCCGAGCGGAGCGGGCTCCTCCTTCACCGGGACGAAGGCGAACGGCTCCTCCTCCTCCTCCTCCTCCTCGTCTGACCACTCCCTCTTCACGGGGAGGACAAGAAGATACGGGAGCCTGCCAGAGGTGTCGCGACTCTCATTGTGACCTCTGCCAGGCTCGGGTACTGACGTGGTCCTGTACCGAGGGTGGCTAATGCCCAGGAACCCGACCAAATCAACCAGCGGGGCCAACCAGGCCCACGACATGAAGGATACCCTAGGAGGCAGGGCGACCTTCTTGACGCTCAAGACTAGAGGGCGGTAGCGCCCAGATCGCATCTACCGTGTAAAACCCTAGACCTTCCCTGCCAATATAAAGGGAGGTCTAGGACACCCATTCATCGTCTATCTTCAGATAGGAGAACTCCCGGTACGAATCTCATACATCATTGTAACCCTTCACACGAGATATCCCTCCACTATGAATCATCAAACCAGGCAGGACGTAGGGTATTACTCTCAGGATGTATTCTTTTCTTACTCTCCTTTTTTCTTCTTCTATCTCATTTTAACTATTTTTATCTACATTACTTTCTTGGTTTTCTCTTTTTCTGTTGTTTTTCTTGTTTTCTGATTTTTTTACCTTTTTTTCTTTAATCTCGGGAGGTAAAATATATCGCTTTCAAAGAGTAATATGAACAATTGTTTAGATATGAACATTACCCCGTAAAAAAAGTACATGAACATTTATTTCACCGAGAACATTTTTCTTTCTAAATTTCAAATAGTATGATTTTTTATAAGAGTACTTGAACATTTTTTTGGCAGGGTACCTGAACATTTTACCTGCTTCTTTCTTCTAAAATATAATACTTTTTGGCAAATACATATTATTTTAATACATGATGTTTCAAAATATATGATGAACATATTAATACATACACTCACCCCTATGAATGCACACATGCATACCCTACCCGTATGAGCACCTTTGAGAGACTGAGCCGACATATCATCTTGAAATTGACGAAGTCGTCGTAGCCGCCTCGTCGTCGACGGGAACGTCTGCTGCCACTGAAAGCGCATCATCGGAAATACTGAAATATATCCAGGAATAACGCGAGGACCAGGACTTGAACCCTGGCGGGCTGGGGATACCACTGTACGTCTAACCATCCAACCACATGTTGGTTCGCATATTAATACATGCTGGACAACTTAGAAATGCACTACGAGTAATTCTAAATACATGATGCAATTTTGAAATACATGATTTTTATTTTAAATTACAATATGAACATTTAGACATTAAATTTCTAACTCATATTGAACATTTAGTATTATAAGATGAATATATATTTATTAAACATGCACATTTGTTAATAAAGGATAAATATTCTCAGGAATACAAAATAATGAGTTTTTCATGTATAATGAAAAAAAATTAAGTATGAAAAATTTGTAAATACACCATGAATTTTTTAAATAAATTCTGCATATTTTTTAGTACACAGTCAACCATTTATATATAAATGATTAGCATTTTTTAATACACCTTGAATATTTATAAAACACATGATTAAAATTTATGAATTACTTGAAACATTTTTAGGCACACGATGAAATTTTTAAAAAGGCGCATTGCGATTTTTTTTCACAAACGCATTTATTTTTTAATATATGATGAACATGTTTACATACAATATTACGAAAATCATGGAAAACTGTTTTTCAGTTATACATACATCTTCTATACTCATGGATTTTTTGGGTTATACGAAAAATACAATAATATATCTCTTTGGTATGATAAAAATTTTGGTATACAAAAATAAATTTTCAGACATGAACATCCATGCAAAAAAAATAGACATGACATTTTCAATATACACGAATACTTTTTAAAATACACGAATATTTTATTATAAAACCTGTGATATTTGTGTAATTCACCCGAAATATATAAATATATAGGGATACTTGTTGGAAAATCTAATAGGGATACTTGTTGGAAAATGTTATAGGGATACTTGTTGGAAAGTGTAATAGGGATACTTGTTGGAAAATGTTATAGGGATACTTGTTTTTAAACCATGTTAGTTATTGTTATGTGGCAGCTACTTTTGGTTGTCGCCATGAGCTGTTTAACAGTCTGAGGATGTTGCTTTTGCCTTGTCTTAATAAAGTTGGGGCTGAGCAAAACCCTCGTTATAAAAAAGACAAACACCCGGCGGGCAAGCATATGACCCGGTGGAGACTCCAGCGGACTGGAGACAAGGACGAATCGAAACCGACGACGCTCCCCCGGTGAAGCAGCTTGGTCAGCATGGTCATCCGGTTGCAGAATCATCCTTGCTGCATATAGGCATGCGAGGTCTAAGGTTTACATGGCGGCGGCTAAGATATAGGGTATTGCCGCCCTCTTGTCCTGGATGCCACGAAGGTCGTTCGCTTCCTAGGGTTTGCTTCTCATCTTGGGCCTAGCGGACCTTTGTAGTTGTTGAGGCCTATCTCTGTGGTGCTTAGCCACCTCTGGTAGAGGACTCCGTCACTTTGTCTTCTGCTTTTATATTTGTTACCTTTTTCTTTATTCTTGGTAGGTAAAATATAAGTTTTTGAAAGAGTTATATGAATAATTCTTTAGTTATGCAAACATTTTTTAAAGTATAATTTTCAATTACATGACCATTTATTTCACCATGAACTTTTTTCTTCTAAATTTAAAAAAGTATGATTTTTTATTATAAAAGTACTTGAACATTATATTTGCTTCTTTCTTATAAAATATATAAATTTCTGACAAATTCATAATTTTTATAATACATGATGTTTCAAAATATATGATGAACATATTAATACATGTTGGACATTTCACAAATGGCCTATGAGTATTTTAGATACATTATGTTTATTTTAAAATAAAAAGATGAACATTTTCTAATTCACATTATATTTATTAATTCATGTTGAAAATTTAATATGATAGGGTGAATATTAATTTATTACACATGAGCATTTGTCAATACATGATGAACATTTCGTAAATACGCAATAAATAGTTTTTCATGCACAATGAACAATTTTTATGTACACCACTGACATTTTCTAAATAAATGTTGAACATAATTTTAATACAGAGTCAACCTTTTATTTTGTATATACACAATGAGCATTTTATTATACACCTTGAATATTTATAAAATACAAGATTAATATTTATTAATTATTAGATGAACCTTTTTTAAGGCCACAATAATATTTTTAAATCACAGATTGATTTGTTTTCACATTCACATTGATATTTTTTCAAATATATGATGAACACTTTTACATACAATGTTATATAGAGTATTTTGGAAATCATGGATAACTTTTATTAAATTACACATACATTATTTATGTTCACGGTAATGTTTTTGGGGATACAAGGACATTGTTTTTAAAATACAAGAATTTATCTCGTTCGTTGGTATGATAACTCTTTTGTTATACAATTTTTTTTTGAAATAGACATGCACATTTTTATATCCAAGAATACCTTTTGAAACACGTAATATTTGTGTAATTTACGCCCCAAAAATATACTCCCTTCGTTCCCAAATACACCCTCCGTCCCAAAATTCTTGTCTCAAATTTGTCTAGATACGGATGTAATACGGATGTATCTAACACTAAAATGTAACTAGATACATCCGTATTTAGACAAATCTAAGACAAAATTTTTGAAATGGAGAAAGTATTTGTCCTTCTAAAGATTTCAACAAGTGACTACATACGAAGCAAAATAAGTAAATCTACACTCTAAAATATGTCTACATACATTCATATGTTTTAGTCCATTTGAAATGACAAATATTTGGGAATGGAGGGAGTACATACATATAAACAAAAGAAAATGTAAAAGAAGAAGAAGATTAGAGCAACTCTAGCAGACCCTGCATAAATTCGACCCTCAAAACTCGTTTGCGGTTTCACGAATATCTCGTTTGCGGGTCGAAAACATGCACCGCAGATCAGATACGCATCTAAACCTGCATAATTTGAAAAAATTCTTTCGCGGGAGAAATTGCACACACATAGTTCATCACATCACATACTACATAGTTGATACACACTACAGGATCAGCAAACTAAGCATAGATCATACTAAATGCTATGTTAACTAGTAGTAGAGGGGGTCGTATCTGACGACGGCGAGGTCGCAGCAAAATGGACGACGCCGTGGAGGCCGAGCGACGCTCAATCCTCCTCGCCGGAGCTGCACAGGTCGATGTACTTCGCCGCCTGCTCCGCGCGGATGTGGCGCCACTCCTCTGCCTTGTCGTTGGCGGCGACGTTGGCGGTGACCGCCTGCTGCCACTGGAGGGCTTCGAGCTCCTCGGCGTGGCGAAGGCGCTCCGCCTCCTCGCGCACGCTCCGCTCGGCGATGGCGGCGGCGACGGCGTCGAAGTCCGCGAGGTAGTCCTCGGGCCCGACGACGCCACGGCGGCCGAGCGGAGCGGGCTCCTCCTTCACCGGGACGAAGGCGAACGGCTCCTCCTCCTCCTCCTCCTCCTCGTCTGACCACTCCCTCTTCATGGGGAGGACAAGAAGATACGGGAGCCTGCCAGAGGTGTCGCGACTCTCATTGTGACCTCTGCCAGGCTCGGGTACTGACGTGGTCCTGTACCGAGGGTGGCTAATGCCCAGGAACCCGACCAAATCAACCAGCGGGGCCAACCAGGCCCACGACATGAAGGATACCCTAGGAGGCAGGGCGACCTTCTTGACGCTCAAGACTAGAGGGCGGTAGCGCCCAGATCGCATCTACCGTGTAAAACCCTAGACCTTCCCTGCCAATATAAAGGGAGGTCTAGGACACCCATTCATCGTCTATCTTCAGATAGGAGAACTCCCGGTACGAATCTCATACATCATTGTAACCCTTCACACGAGATATCCCTCCACTATGAATCATCAAACCAGGCAGGACGTAGGGTATTACTCTCAGGATGTATTCTTTTCTTACTCTCCTTTTTTTTCTTCTATCTCATTTTAACTATTTTTATCTACATTACTTTCTTGGTTTTCTCTTTTTCTGTTGTTTTTCTTGTTTTCTGATTTTTTTTACCTTTTTTTCTTTAATCTCGGGAGGTAAAATATATCGCTTTCAAAGAGTAATATGAACAATTGTTTAGATATGAACATTACCCCGTAAAAAAAGTACATGAACATTTATTTCACCGAGAACATTTTTCTTTCTAAATTTCAAATAGTATGATTTTTTATAAGAGTACTTGAACATTTTTTGGCAGGGTACCTGAACATTTTACCTGCTTCTTTCTTCTAAAATATAATACTTTTTGGCAAATACATATTATTTTAATACATGATGTTTCAAAATATATGATGAACATATTAATACATACACTCACCTCTATGAATGCACACATGCATACCCTACCCGTATGAGCACCTTTGAGAGACTGAGCCGACATATCATCTTGAAATTGACGAAGTCGTCGTAGCCGCCTCGTCGTCGACGGGAACGTCTGCTGCCACTGAAAGCGCATCATCGGAAATACTGAAATATATCCAGGAATAACGCGAGGACCAGGACTTGAACCCTGGCGGGCTGGGGATACCACTGTACGTCTAACCATCCAACCACATGTTGGTTCGCATATTAATACATGCTGGACAACTTAGAAATGCACTATGAGTAATTCTAAATACATGATGCAATTTTGAAATACATGATTTTTATTTTAAATTACAATATGAACATTTAGACATTAAATTTCTAACTCATATTGAACATTTAGTATTATAAGATGAATATATATTTATTAAACATGCACATTTGTTAATAAAGGATAAATATTCTCAGGAATACAAAATAATGAGTTTTTCATGTATAATGAAAAAAAATTAAGTATGAAAAATTTGTAAATACACCATGAATTTTTTAAATAAATTCTGCACATTTTTTAATACACAGTCAACCATTTATATATAAATGATTAGCATTTTTTAATACACCTTGAATATTTATAAAACACATGATTAAAATTTATGAATTACTTGAAACATTTTTAGGCACACGATGAAATTTTTAAAAAGGCGCATTGAGATTTTTTTTCACAAACGCATTTATTTTTTAATATATGATGAACATGTTTACATACAATATTACGAAAATCATGGAAAACTGTTTTTCAGTTATACATACATCTTCTATACTCATGGATTTTTTTGGTTATACGAAAAATACAATAATATATCTCTTTGGTATGATAAAAATTTTGGTATACAAAAATAAATTTTCAGACATGAACATCCATGCAAAAAAAATAGACATGACATTTTCAATATACACGAATACTTTTTAAAATACATGAATATTTTATTATAAAACCGGTGATATTTGTGTAATTCACCCGAAATATATAAATATATAGGGATACTTGTTGGAAAATCTAATAGGGATACTTGTTGGAAAATGTTATAGGGATACTTGTTGGAAAGTGTAATAGGGATACTTGTTGGAAAATGTTATAGGGATACTTGTTTTTAAACCATGTTAGTTATTGTTATGTGGCAGCTACTTTTGGTTGTCGCCATGAGCTGTTTAACAGTCTGAGGATGTTGCTTTTGCCTTGTCTTAATAAAGTTGGGGCTGAGCAAAACCCTCGTTATAAAAAAGACAAACACCCGGCGGGCAAGCATATGACCCGGTGGAGACTCCAGCGGACTGGAGACAAGGACGAATCGAAACCGACGACGCTCCCCCGGTGAAGCAGCTTGGTCAGCATGGTCATCCGGTTGCAGAATCATCCTTGCTGCATATAGGCATGCGAGGTCTAAGGTTTACATGGCGGCGGCTAAGATATAGGGTATTGCCGCCCTCTTGTCCTGGATGCCACGAAGGTCGTTCGCTTCCTAGGGTTTGCTTCTCATCTTGGGCCTAGCGGACCTTTGTAGTTGTTGAGGCCTATCTCTGTGGTGCTTAGCCACCTCTGGTAGAGGACTCCGTCACTTTGTCTTCTGCTTTTATATTTGTTACCTTTTTCTTTATTCTTGGTAGGTAAAATATAAGTTTTTGAAAGAGTTATATGAATAATTCTTTAGTTATGCAAACATTTTTTAAAGTATAATTTTCAATTACATGACCATTTATTTCACCATGAACTTTTTTCTTCTAAATTTAAAAAAGTATGATTTTTTATTATAAAAGTACTTGAACATTATATTTGCTTCTTTCTTATAAAATATATAAATTTCTGACAAATTCATAATTTTTATAATACATGATGTTTCAAAATATATGATGAACATATTAATACATGTTGGACATTTCACAAATGGCCTATGAGTATTTTAGATACATTATGTTTATTTTAAAATAAAAAGATGAACATTTTCTAATTCACATTATATTTATTAATTCATGTTGAAAATTTAATATGATAGGGTGAATATTAATTTATTACACATGAGCATTTGTCAATACATGATGAACATTTCGTAAATACGCAATAAATAGTTTTTCATGCACAATGAACAATTTTTATGTACACCACTGACATTTTCTAAATAAATGTTGAACATAATTTTAATACAGAGTCAACCTTTTATTTTGTATATACACAATGAGCATTTTATTATACACCTTGAATATTTATAAAATACAAGATTAATATTTATTAATTATTAGATGAACCTTTTTTAAGGCCACAATAATATTTTTAAATCACAGATTGATTTGTTTTCACATTCACATTGATATTTTTTCAAATATATGATGAACACTTTTACATACAATGTTATATAGAGTATTTTGGAAATCATGGATAACTTTTATTAAATTACACATACATTATTTATGTTCACGGTAATGTTTTTGGGGATACGAGGACATTGTTTTTAAAATACAAGAATTTATCTCGTTCGTTGGTATGATAACTCTTTTGTTATACAATTTTTTTTTGAAATAGACATGCACATTTTTATATCCAAGAATACCTTTTGAAACACGTAATATTTGTGTAATTTACGCCCCAAAAATATACTCCCTTCGTTCCCAAATACACCCTCCGTCCCAAAATTCTTGTCTCAAATTTGTCTAGATACGGATGTAATACGGATGTATCTAACACTAAAATGTAACTAGATACATCCGTATTTAGACAAATCTAAGACAAAATTTTTGAAATGGAGAAAGTATTTGTCCTTCTAGAGATTTCAACAAGTGACTACATACGAAGCAAAATAAGTAAATCTACACTCTAAAATATGTCTACATACATTCATATGTTTTAGTCCATTTGAAATGACAAATATTTGGGAATGGAGGGAGTACATACATATAAACAAAAGAAAATGTAAAAGAAGAAGAAGATTAGAGCAACTCTAGCAGACCCCGCAAAACTCGTTTGCGGTTTCACGAATATCTCGTTTGCGGGTCGAAAACATGCACCGCAGATCAGATACGCATCTAAACCTGCATAATTTGAAAAAATGCTTTCGCGGGAGAAATTGCACACACATAGTTCATCACATCACATACTACATAGTTCATACACACTACAGGATCAGCAAACTAAGCATAGATCATACTAAATGCTATGTTAACTAGTAGTAGAGGGGGTCGTATCTGACGACGGCGAGGTCGCAGCAAAATGGACGACGCCGTGGAGGCCGAGCGACGCTCAATCCTCCTCGCCGGAGCTGCACAGGTCGATGTACTTCGCCGCCTGCTCCACGCGGATGTGGCGCCACTCCTCTGCCTTGTCGTTGGCGGCGACGTTGGCGGTGACCGCCTGCTGCCACTGGAGGGCTTCGAGCTCCTCGGCGTGGCGCAGGCGCTCCGCCTCCTCGCGCACGCTCCGCTCGGCGATGGCGGCGGCGATGGCGGCGGCGACGGCGTCGAAGTCCGCGACATAGTCCTCGGGCCCGACGACGCCACGGCGGCCGAGCGGAGCGGGCTCCTCCTTCACCGGGACGAAGGCGAACGGCTCCTCCTCCACCTCCTCCTCCTCGTCTGACCACTCCCTCTTCACGGGGAGGAAGCCCGTGCCGGAGGACGAGGAGGATCCGGCGTAGGAAGATCTCGCGGAGGAGAAAGACGCACTACGGCGGTCGTATTCCTCCGTCTCGTGGCGGCTGAAGCTCGGCGGCGACGACTTCCCGCGGTTGGTCCACCTCTGGGCGGTGCGCTTCCTTGCGCCGTCCGCTTGGACGCGCCGCTCGCGCTCCGGGTCGCGCTCACGGCCGGATCTGCTGCCGGAGCCGCGTCCGGAGCTCCACATTTGGCCCCACATGGCGGCTGGAGGCGGGGCGGATGGTCGCCGGCGGCGAGAAATTACGGAGGAGGGAAGGGGAATCGGGTGGCTCGCGGCGGCGAAGGGATAGGGTTTGTACTCGCAAAAGGATCGCGGAACCGCAGTTATACTGCTCGGTGCATGCGGTTTGCGGGTTGCGGCAAGAAATTTTGCGGGCCAGGCGAGTATGCGGGCTCTGATCTGGCCGGAAAATTGGGCCTAGCCCGCATACTCGCCGGGCGTTCTGCGGGGTCTGCTAGAGGTGCTTAGGGAAGGTGCTTAGAGAAATAAATCAGATTTTTCTTAAGCACCGGTGCTTATTTGTACATGATGGATGCTTAACTAAGCGTCTCTTCTGTAGAACTAGGCACCGATGCTTCAGAAAAATCCGGTTTATTTTTCTAAACATCTCTCTAAACACCTCCCATGGTACAAGGCCTTAGGCGCTACTGGGCCTAGAGCAGTGCCACACACTTTAGGCGCCTCCCCCGCCGCCGCCGCCGCCGCCATCGGCTGCTCCGCGGCGCCGCTCTCCTGCGCCCGCTGTTGCCGCGCTCTCCTGCAAGGCGGCGCGCTGCGTCTCGCCCGATGCAGGAGGCTCCTAACCGGGTCCTCCAATCTTTGCTGCCGGAGGAGTTTAGGGTTTAGAGCTCCCGTGAGGCGAGGGGGCACTGATGGGGCCTCGTGTGGTTGCGCATTCGAGAGCGTCGCACGGGAGATTGGGAAACCAAGCTATGGTTGTTCTTTGATCCCATGTGTCCTAAATTGAAGTCCTTGTGGACAAAGTGAAGGAAGCCATGAAGTAAGCTCCCAAGGTATGAACGAATTAATGAACCATTATATTGCACACGGAGGTGTTTGTTTCTTATCTTGAGTAGATAGAATTCAGAAGCATCATCTTGAATAAATAGCAAGAGTCAATTCTCTCTCTGTCTGAATGTTTATCCTTGCAAACTGTCCTGCTAGGGAACAACCTAGCTGGTGAAGACTCTAAGTTGGTATACAACGACCTTGCTGATCAGGTACAAACAGTTTCAATGTCCTTTTGTAATTAATGTTTGTGGAAGGGTTTGATTTCCAAGGAAATCTCTATTTCTGCTTGATTTATCATGTGCTAGTTCTGTATATGGATTGTTATCCGGAAAAGGTTAATTGTACAATTGTTAGTATTTGCAGCATTCAGCAACTCAGTCAATCCTTTATTGCATTTATATGCATTCCTCTTTTTACTGCATTTATATACATTCCTCGATGTTTGAACTTTGAAGTCTGATCATCAAGTAACCTGCAGGTTGCTTTGCTCTCTGCAGTACAATCTGACTCTTCCTTTTGCCTGATATATCTTGCCATGCATGAACAACATAAGTGCATTGAGGAGGTACCAGATTGCAAAACTATACAGGAGGGATAACACTTCAAAGGGAAGGTACCGAGAATACTACCAGTGTGACTTTGACATTGCTGGAGCCAATGGAACCAGATTTTGAGGTCATCAAATTTTTGACCGAGTTACTGGATAAGCTACATATTGGCATGTACTATGAGATAAAACTAAACCACAGGAAGTTGCTTGATGCTAGAGAGCAGAGTAACCTTGGTGGTCATCCGGTCTGCGCCATCACCGGTGCCGATTACATACATACATAGGCTGGCTGTGGCTGCTTCAGCCTTCATCCCAGTATTTGACTCCTTCAGGAACCGTCCCTGAGCTATAAGTGTGTGAAGAGGCACTCTCGCAGCTTGATCTAAACTAAAGCAGCAGCAATGACAGCCATCAAATTTCCAACCTCTCTGGTAAATTTTAGAAACCAACTACACAGATCGTTCCCTTAAAAGATTGATCGGATTGAATTGGTGTGTGATTGTCAACCAATTAGCACAGAAAGAGAGGGTAGATTGTCTGTCATTAGCGTGAGGGGCAGGCAGCATCTCCGTCCACCATTAATGGTCTGAAGGAGAAAGATTGTCTATCAGGCCTCAAACCTCAAGCTAGCTACAGCCAAATGTTGAGAGTCCAGAAAACAGAGGAAAAGCAGAGGAAGCTAACTACACGCAAATGTTCAGACTTCAGAATTATCGGCATAATCGTCAAGGGGTCTCCTCTTCTAGGTAAGCTAACTACAGCTCAGCTACATATCAGCGTGCAGAACTTAACCTCGCTTAAGAAAACAGAGAACAGGAAGCACTGCACATCAAGTAAATTAAGATTCCAGAATTTATCCCAAACAAGTACTAGAATATCTATTGTAGTGCTAAATTTGTGAGAAATAATACTCCAAAGAAGCCAATTAAGTTGACTAGGTCCGAAATAACCAAATACATGTCCAACAACAAACAGAGTAAACTTATTTATTACAGCAGCAAGTCACCATATTTCTTGGAAAGAAAATCGTCCACCATATTGCAGCAGGTCATTAACTTCGATCTGTTACAAACAAGATAAATAAATCCTAGTGGTGACACAACATAAAAGTACGAACGGCGGGGAAGCCACCAAACCGACACGAGAGCAAAGAGGACTAAATCATGTTGATGAATGGTCGTCAACCAATAAGCAGCATACGAGAATGCTTTGCCATTAGAAAGTCGCAGCCTGTACTGCCTGCACAATAAACAAAAAGTGTCATTTCCAGGATGTGAACTGTGGAGAGGCAGGGAGAAAGCTAATTGCAAGGCATGTAAAGCATAATTCATTACCTCGATGTGTTGATGGTGTCTAGAGAAACAAGATCTTGGGACGTGGACTTGGGAGGTTCTTTGCTGCTTCTTCCCACTCATTTTTTGTTTCATCTCCCACTTCACGATGGAGAACAATCTCCTTAAGATGTCCAAGGGACTGGACCGCTGACGTGCCGGAAATAGAGCCAGACAGATCTTTGCATAGCAGCTGCAGTGACTTGAGGCATGGTAGAGCTCCCTCTTTGATTTCCAGCTGATCCATGGTGGAGTCGACCACAATGGATAGGCGTCCCAGGCTCTTCAGCATACCTTTTTATGATGACAAGCTTGTCCAGTCTAGTTGCAACCAGCTTCAGGTACGCCAGGCCGGGCACTTCGCTCAGGGCAGCAAGGAAGTCTTGGCTCAGGCTCAGCTGAGGGGATGAAAGACCTAGCTTAGTGAGACGACCCAGCAAGGCAACAAAGGGGGACAGGCTGCATATCTTGCTTCCTTGCAGCTTGAGGGAGCATGAATGCTTTCCTTTCTCCAGAGAGAAATTCAACATGTCTTGGGTCAACTTGCCTTCAAAATTGAGTGATAGTGAAGGGGTCCCTATGAACAGGGTGCTTCTCTCAATGATCCCCTTGATGGCCTTTGAGAGATGACTTGAGCTGCTGGTGTCGGGGGTAGACTCGCACCATATTTTCACCTTTGTCAAAGCCTTCATATTGTTCATGAGCTGTGCAAAATCTTGGCTCTTGCTGTTGTCCACAACAAATCCTGCCAGTGTTTCCAATTTGCTTCTGTAGCTTACTCATTCTCCAGTCTCCTAGATCTTTCTTGAGCTTGAACTTCCCAAAGAGATGAACAAGACGTGGCAGCTCCATGACTTGCGTTGGCAGAATCTCTATCTTTGTTTTACTTACATCCAGTGTATCCAATAATTGAAGCTTCCTGATCTCCTTGGGAAGCACCGTGGCAATAACTGCAGCCCCGAGGCATAGGTACCTCAGCAGCAACAGTTTTCTGCATATCAACTTGAGATGGCCATCCTCCAAGGGTACAACGCACTTTTCCAGATCCAAAACTCGCAGCAGTTCATACTTGGAGAAGTCCAGGACAGATGGGTGCGCCTCTCCCAAGATTGTCAGTGACCGAACAAGAGTTAAACCTGGCACTTCTCTTGGCCTTGCATGATGCAGAGCAAGCCGGCGGATATTATTGGGTAGGCGAGAGGTAGACTGCCCATCATACAACACGGTAACGAAGTTGTCGGACATGGACTTGCGCAGGACGAACTCCAGCATCATGCCATGGGTATGACATGTCTTCACCTCTGTGTTGTTGCCGCTGGCTTCCATTGGCTGGATGATGCTCCAATCAACAAGCTTATTGAAATTGCTAATGGCGGCATCAACATCACTATATGTATTGTCTCCTGGGGACAAGCCTTCTGCTAACCATCTCCTTAACAAGCTCGATTTCTTGATAGGACGACCACTTGGGTAGGTACTCAAATAGAGCAAGAATGTCCTGGCGACCTGGCTATCAAGGCTGGTGTAGCTCTGGACAAGCACACGCCTCATTCTTGCAAATAGATCATCACTCTCCATATGTGTACCCAGGTTGGCGCATAGTTTTGCCCATATCATGGGTGTTGGATTACCTGCGCTTTTCAAGAACCTGGCGGTGGTAACAAGAGCAAGGGGAAGACCATCACATTTCTTGAGCGCTGCATAGCCGAGGTCATCCACATGCTGCGGCTGTTCATCGTCTTGGAAAGCTTCCTTGAAGAACAATATTCTTGAGTCTTGGTCGGTAAGAGTTGCCATTGTGTATACATGATCATTAACAGATGAGCTGCGACAGATATTTGCTACGGGCTGAATGACCGTCGTCACCAGAAATCTGCCATTTAAACCGACAAAGGCTGCTTTCATGTTGTGCCAATATGCTGTTGTCCGCAGGTCATCAATTACAATAAAGAACCTAGGTACCAAAATAAACATTACAAACTAATCAGGCAAGGATTACATCGATAGATAAAGCTAGCAGATCGAGAAAAAGAGATGGGAAACTGAATGAATGAGTTACCTCTTGTTGCCAATGCACTCTCTGATGCTCGCGTGAAGCAAGGTGAGAGTGAGACTGCCATTGGTTGGCAGGGGAAGGTGGCCAAGCTGCTTGAGTATCTCCTTGAGAACATCCGCTGCTGTCCTCCTCCCCCCTTGGACCCAAGCCCGTACTTCATATTGGCTCTCAATTGCCTTGGAGTTGTACAGATGATTGGCAAGGAGAGTCTTGCCCATGCCATGGAAACCCACAATGGTAATCACCTTAAGCTGTTGCTCCTGCTGGATCAGATCCATAAGCTCGCCACGGGGACCGTCGATACCCACAGGAACGGCGATGGAAGCTGATGAATGGATGTCATCGTCATCATCCTGAACCGCTGTCGGCGCGTCTGTCTGCTCAGACGACAACGACCACCTTGGTGAGGAACTGCTGCTGCTGTTGTTGCAGTATTTTTCTCTCAGCTTGGAAGCATCTTCTGATCTATTCTTCAGCGTCCGGATCTCCGCAGCAAACTTGCCGCGGGTCTTCGCCGTCTTCACCCGGTGGAGAGCCCGGCTGAGCCTCCCTTTTTCCGAGTCAGCCATGGTCACACTGTGCATGAAGCGGTCGATGCAGTCTTCTATGGCGTGCGCCAATTCACGCACAATATTGATCCACTCCGTATGCACTTGTTCACTGCTGCTGCGGCAGCCACCACGGCTATCATCATCCTTGATGACAGCAGAAATCATAGCAAACTCATGCTTGATGTAGATGATGTCATTCTTTAGGTTCTTCCGAAGCTCATGATTTGCATGTAAGAAATCAAAGAGCTTCGGCACCATCCACTCCACGAATGAGGTGGCCGCGGCCGCGGCCACAGCCTCCATCTCTCTCTCTCTCTCTCTCTCTCTCTCTCTCTCTCTCTCTCTCTCTCTCTCTCTCTCTCTCTCCGGGGTGGGTGGGGGGTGGGGGTGGGGGTTGCAAGATCACATCATGGGGTTTTTACCGACCGGTGAGGAAGACAACAACCATGGCCGGCTGGATGAAGTAGAGCTCAGCTACCTCGACCCGTTCGGAGGCTAACCCGTGAACAAAATATCTTGTTCACATGGTTGCTCCAAAGTAGTGTACTACTTACTCCGATACAACTTTGCATCAATTAATATGGATCGGAGTGAGTACCAAAATACTAAGTTAATCAAAGTAAAAAAAAAGTGATATGAAATGGTTGTACGTACCATTATTTATTGATATATTAAATGTGCATGTAGCTAGCAAAAACAATAAAAATGCTAGAAAATGACACAAAATAGAATAAACATCTAACCATGTGGATAAATATAAGATAAATATATCATACTTTAACTCAACCTCTGAGGAAGGAATCCAAAGCACAGTAGTAAACCGCAGAATGCTAGAAAATCACTGCATAATGCTTTTCCTTCTCCTTGATGCCGGAGTAAACCGCCAGCAGCCATCCAATTAGCCAAAGCTGAGATGCAACCTTGGGAGGTGAGGAAAATATAAATAGTCGAAGGCATCTTAGAGGTAACTAATCTACTACTAAAGCACTGCAAGCATCCTCAATCTCGATCCAAAGCTGCCCCACATGCTCATATGTTTTTAAACTCATCTCCCGTTTCTCCACCTCATTGATCCAAGGAGTACCTGTATTAGTTTAACATTGCAGTTTGGCCTGCTGTCGATGGGCACTCCGTTGCTGCCAATTTGACAAAGAAAATGTTACATTAGACGCACTAATCAACTCTGGACCTTTGACGCCTTGATCTCTGGGTTATCAGCCTCGTCGATCTAATCGCTGGCCGTGCACATTAGTAGTTTGCTTCAACTTGACAATGTAGCACGCAGTGAGGATCAACTTTGCATTTGCATTGACTCGAAACAGGTGATGCTATCGTTCAGTAGACTAATGGACTCATAAGCCTTTGACACCAGATCTACACAAATAGTTACATTTTGACAAATTTCTACATTTGCAAGATGAAAATCACGCGCTGTCAGATATAAGAGGATTGGTGGAGGATGAGCAAGAAGGGGAGTAGGGGGGGGGGGGGGGGCAAAGTACGTGGATAACAGCGTACACCCTAGAGCGCTAACCAAATCAATGCCAATCATGGCTACATATAAACCATCTAGTCTACTTGCACAATCTGCCCAAAGCACCTCATACGAAATGCTCACAGTCTACAACTATCAAATATGTTCAGTCTCAATTATTATCTATCAAATATGCTCATTGTCTCACATAACATACACAAGCGCACACACTATAAAAAATTCCAGTCTCAATAAAGAATGCAGTCTGTCGTCGATGTTCAGTCTCAATAAAAAATGTTCATACATACGAGCTAGATGGCCAGAGTCGAGGTCAAAACACCGCCGGAGCTTGGTCTGGGGTAGCTCGGTCTGGGAGGCAGCGAACTGGGACGAGATGACAGGGGGCAGCCGGCGGCATAGGGCGGGAGGAGCATCATGATGGACGGCGCTAGCTGAGGCTGTCCATGGCGGGTGAGGGGTTGTGTTTTGAATTTCAGCCGAAAAAACGGATTTCGGCCGAATTTCGGCCATCTCGGCATGGGGCGAAATGTATCTTTCAGCCGAAATTTGGCAAATTTGCTTCAAATTTCACTCAAATTTCAGCTGAAATTTTTGAAAATGGACGAAATCCAGCCATCTCGGCCTGCGGCAAAAAAATATCAAACCGAAAATCAAAATGCTCTGTGGGGGCGACTGACAGAATGGCGTGGAGCGGAGGCACCAGAGGGAAGGGAGGGGAGCGGAGGCATCAGAAGGAAGGGTGGGGAGCGGCAGTGCCGGAGGGAAGGGCGGGGAGCTGCTGCGTCACTGGAGGGGAAGGCCGCCGGCGGCGGCGGCGGCTGCCTTGAACGAACCCTAGCTTCAGTCGCGGGAGAGTGTATGGCGCGGGAGGGATGCGTGAATATTCCCCACGTACGGGCTAGTTGGGGGTGAGTGGGGACTTGCTCGGTGGCAGTTTCATTGTAATATGCATGAACTTAAGTGGCAAAGAGATCTACCCTTTTATTTTAAGCGGGCTTCTGTGGGAAGCACCCCTTCCCACAGCTTTTTCTCATTGCAAGGGAGAGGGGGGTGGAAATAAGTTAAGCCCCAAGCCTAAAACAGGTTCTTTGGGCTTCTGACTTATTTTCACAATAAGCTCCAGAAGCCTCAAAAGAACTGGCCCTTAGCTGCTCGAGAGCTCTGTGCCATTTGGTTGTTCTTAGCCTTTTGTCGCAGCGATTCAGGATGCTTGTGTGTTTTTTCTCTCTTCCATTATCACTTGATAGTTGATAGTGGAACCCGATCCTTTTCAGGGATCATATGGATAGAAAACAATATTGCACTGGATCACATGAATTACATTATATTAAGCACTAGCACTAACCAGGTATCATCTATTTAGGCAACATGTTATAAATTAGATGGAAAGTGCGGCTTGCCGCACCCCCACACCCGTGCCGGGTGCAGTCGTATCCGGGTACGGTCATATCCAACTTGGTAATAAAGCTATCAGAACTAAGGTGTAAGAATAACATGAGGATGCAACAATCCAATGGGCATTTTCATCATAATTAAAACTCAAAGCAGTCCAACCTTATGTCTGACAACTTGGTAATAAAGCCATCAAGCGACCAAACGTTGCATCTATAACTACAATGAAGGTGGTACAGAAAGAGAAAGAGGTAGAGTGGCGGCAAATAGATACATAAGTAAACACTAAGACCATTGATCCAGCATTAGGATTTCACAGACACATGAGGAAGCCAACACTTGTTAATAGTAATCCGGTAGGAAGCACCTTGGTGCATCGTGACTGTCTAAGGCAATGATCAGCGCATGTTGTTTCTCAGGGAAGCATTAATCCTGTACAAAGAATCAAAATGCATTACGAAGTTAAATATGGTTCAGTAGAAAACATCAAATTTAGTACAAAGGGCATATGGTCCAGTACAATGCTGATGGTCATTTCACTCACACAAAAGGTGACATACATATATACTTTTTACAAAGGGGGGTTGCCTAACCGATACTAAAATAGCTACATGCATGATTTGGGGAAATCAGCAAGAGAAGGTAACTATCAGCAACGGCATGAACCGAGCGCATCATCAAGTATCCATCCGTAAACATATGCAAAACACTAGTAGAAAACAGGGCTTTCGTTCAGGCCAGATAAGCCCATTAGTCCCGGTTCAGTCATGAAACGGGACCCATGGGGGCATTGGTCCCGGTTCGTGAGGCCAGGGGGCCTGCCGGGCCTCGTGGGGCCATTGGTCCCGATTCGTCTGGCCCCTTTGGTCTCGGTTGGTGGGACGAACCGGGACCAATCGGCCTCGCTCCTGGCCCACCACCATTAGTCCCGGTTGGTGGCTTGAACCGGGACCAAAGGGTGTCCTTTAGTCCCGGTTCAAGCCATGAACCGGGACCAATGATGTGCCTATATATACCCCGTCGCCGGCAAGCAGAGCACTCTACACTGCTCTGTTTTTTCTGGCCGGCGAGGGGAGGGCTTTGTGGTGCTCTAGCTCACCTCCTATGCACATGAGGTGTTCGATGGAATGCCCGAGCCACACTACTTAAGCTTTCTCCTCTCCAAGCTCGACCTCCAAGCTCCATTTTCCTCAATATTTGTCTAGATTTAGCGGTCTGTCATGTCCCGTCCCCGTCTTCACCGCCGTCGATTGCCCACGCCGATCTCGTCGCCGGCACCACCGTGGTGAGCCTCTTGTTCTTATCTTCTTTCTGAGAGGAAAAAAATTCTTACTTGTATGTTTAGATAGATACTTGTATAATTTTCTTACTTTTATTATTGCTTCTTATTATATAGTGCGATGGTTTTGGTATCCGCCCCGTCGGCCCTCGTCCTGTCTATGTTTCGGATGTGGTATATATATTATATTTTATAACTATTTGGTTCATTTATTGTTTATGACAATTATGCTGACCAACGTGACATAGATTTTATTTATCTAGGAGGTATGTGAACCGGAAATTCCAACCAACCCTATTGTTGAGAGGTTAAATTTAGTTGAAGAACAAAACAATTTCTTGAAGAAAAAAATAAAAAAAATTGAAGAGGAGAAGATGATATAGGAGTTGCATGTTGCGGATGTCGTCGATGATCACAAGATCAAGATGGATCCAATGCGCTTGAAGATTAGAAAGATTAGAAAATATGCCATTCATACCGAGGCTTGGTATCATTATGCTGTTCGATCAATTGTTATCTTGGTTGTGATTATGATCACATTTATTTTCGCATTGAAATGTTTTGCATAGTTTCAATGTATGGTTTAATTAATTAAATTAGATGCTCTGGAGAGCTATATGTTGTTCAATGAGAAATATACATGTACTTTGGTTTTAATGTGCTGATGAACTTCTATTAATTTGGTCACTTAATTATCTATTCATGATGTTACGTAATGATTTTTAACACACTTAATTATATATAATGCACGCAGATGAACCGGCAATGGATGTACGGTGATAGACACACCTCCGAGTATATTAAGGGCGTGCATAATTTTCTCGAAGTGGCTGAGGCAAACAAGCAGAATGGTTTTATGTGTTGTCCATGCCCTATATGTTGGAATACGAAGTCTTACTCTGACTCGAAAACCATTCACACCTACCTGCTTTATAAGGGTTTCATACCACACTATAATGTTTGGACCAAGCACGGAGAAATAAGGGTTATGATGGAATACAACGAAGAAGAAGGGGACGATGACAACTATGTGCCCCCTGAATACGGTGATGCTGCAACGGGGGAAGCTATTGAAGATCAAGAGGAACCAGACGATGTGCCCGATGATGATCTCCGCCGGGTCATTGCTGATGCAAGGAGATAGTGCGAAAGTCAAAAGAAGCTGAAGTTTGATCGCATGTTAGAGGATTACAAAAAAGGTTCCCTCCGGTTTGTCCAAAGTGGGACTTTCCCGATATATAAGTTCGGAAACTCGATCACTAGAGAAGAAAGTGATGACAGTGAAGCCGGTCACAAACCAGAGTGGGATCTTTGGGTGTAAAACTTTTTCTTCGCGTGTGTCCTTTTGCGCCGTAACCATGAACAATCTTCATCATTTAACTGGATGTTCGGGTCAACATTCACTTTGAAGGGAGCAATTTTACGAAACTTTTCATAATCTTTTGTCATGTCTGTCTTGTCACCCACTTCCACGATATTTCTTTTCCCTGAAAGAACTATGTGTCGCTTTGGCTCATCGTATGATGTATTCGCTTTCTTATCTTTTCTTTTTCTTGGCTTGTTAGACATGTCCTTCACATAGAAAACCTGTACACATCATTGGCTATATGTACACAAGATTATTAAGATCCACTGTTGTCATTCCGTACTGCGGGTCTTCCTTTACGTCGCCGCCTGTTAGATTGACCCATTTGCACCGAAACAAAGGGACCTTCAAATCACTTCCATAGTCAAGTTCCCATATCTCCTCTATGTAACCATAATATGTGTCCTTTCCCCTCTTGGTTGCTGCATCAAAGCGGACACCACTGTTTTGGTTGGTGCTCTTTTGATCTTGGACGATCGTGTAAAATGTATTCTCATTTATCTCGTAGCCTTTGAAAGTCATTATATTCGAAGACGGTAACTGGGACAGGAAGTATAAGTCATCTTCAGCAGCGTCGTCATGCATGGCACGTGTCTGCAACCAACCGGCGAAAGTCCCCGTTTGTTCACGTGTAATCAAGTCGTCAGACTGCTCCGGATATTTGGAACGTAGAATATTCTTGTGTTCCTCCATATACGGAGCCACCAAGGCGAAATTTTATAGAACTATGTAGTGTGCTTGAGTGAGAGAATGCTCGTCCATACATATTATTTGATTTGATCCTGGCGTGCCATATATCTCCCAATCTACCCTTATGCCGCGATTCAGGAACACCAATCGACTTAAGATCAGGAATAAAGTCAACACAAAATTCAATGACCTCCTCATTTCATGGCCCTTGGAGATGCTTCCTTCTGGCCTAGCATGGTTATGAACATATTTCTTTAGGACTTTCATGAACCTCTCAAAGAGGAGCATATTGTGTAGAAATACTAGATCCAGAACGGCAATCTCTTCGCATAGGTGAACTACGACGTGCGCCGCCAACTCGAAACTGACAAGACATTGCAGAAGTATGGTGAGAACACCAACTCGAAACTGACAAGACATTGCATCAAATCATTCTCTAACCTTGGTATAATTTCTGGATCGATTACCTTCTGAGAGATTGCATTTAGGAATGCACATAGCTTCACAATGGCTAATCGAACGTTTTCTAGTAGAAGCCCACTCAATGCAACTGGAAGCAGCTGCGTCATAATCACGTGAAAGTCATCAGACTTTTGATTTTGGAACCATTTCTCTGCCATATTTATTATTCACTTTATATTCGACGAGAAGCCAGACGGGACCTTCATACTGAGCAAGCATTCAAAAAAGATTTCCTTCTTTTTTTTGGTAAGAGCGTAGCTGGCAGCCTGGCATGATGCTGACGTATGCCGTATTTTCCGTGCATACGTTGCTGATCCTCCTGTGCCTCCGGTGTATCTTTTGTCTTTCCATACACGCCCAAGAAGCCAAGCACCGTCACGCAAAGATTCTTCGTCACGTGCATCATGTCGATTGCAGAGCGGACCTCTAGATCTTTCCAATAGGGTAGGTCTCAAAATATAGATTTCTTCTTCCACATGGGCGCGCGTAAGTCAGTGTCGTTCGGAACGGATTGTCCGCCAGGACCCTTCCAAAGATTACCTTTAAATCGTTGACCATATCATGTACATCATCACCAGTACGGTGACGAGGCTTCGTTCGGTGATCTGCTTCAACTCTGAAATGCTTGCCTTTTTTTCTTACGGGATGCCTGCTCGGAAAAAATCGACGATGTCCCAGGTACACATTTTTCTTATAATTATCCAAATATATATTGTCGGTATCATCCTAACAGTGCGTGTATGCGTGGCATCCTTTGTTTGTCTGTCCTGAAAGGTTGCTGAAAGCAGACCAATCATTGATGGTCACAAACAGTAACGCATGTAGGTCAAATTCTTCCTGATCGAGCTCATCTCATGCACGTACACCTTTCCCATTCTACAGCTGTAAGAGTTCTTCAACTAATGGCCTTAGGTACACATCAATGTCGTTGACAGATTGCTTAGGGCCTTGGATGAGCACCATAGTTTTCACTTTCGATGAAATTTCTCGAAATTTTGCTCATTTCGAAGGTCCTCGAAACATTTACGTTTCGTTTAAATTATTTCGGTATTTTAAAATTAAACGTATAAGAGAGAGCTGGAATCTAACATAGTTGTATTCATATGCTTAGCAGAGTGGTAGGCTGGTGTTATTGCACACTTTAGGGCCTCGGTTTGAATCCTAGGGCCGCACATTTTTTTTACTACTTTACTATTTCTACTATACGAAAATTTGATAACAAAATTACACCACTGGGATTCGGACCTGCATCTACAAATACTGAAGTAGGGATCGCACCATTCAGATAGACGATTTCTGATGAACCAGCATCTACAATGGACATATTTATTCACGGCCATTCCACTAGTTGAAGATACCTATGAGAGGAGCACTAGCTACAGCAATGGATCACAACATTTCTTGCATCAAGAGAGAGCGTAGAGACAAATTACTCATGCGTTGTAATGGTTGTTTCTTCATCCATTGGGGGCACACTTGCAGTAGAGATAAGGAAAACACTAGACGGGGAAGTCAATATACATTGGAGATTCTGAGAGATTTACGTAGCATAGTTTATGGAGATGTGGAGCTTTTCCTTGTACTGTTTACCGTAGATACAAAATGTTCTAGCTGCCGGTTAGCCAAGGTTGAGATGCGACCTTGGGAGGGGCCAAAATAGCATCGGATGCCGCTGGTACCGAGTTGGGGTTCTTAAGACGCTGCTTAGAACAGAGTATTGCGTTGGGGTGTACTGCTAACTTGTATTAAAGCACTGCAAGCTTTCTCAATCTCCATGTACGTACCTTCACAAGATGCCTCCGCAGTTCACGGTTAAGCAGACAGAGATTATATTGTTTATCGACTGCTGCCGCGCCACCGGCTCTGCAAATTGTTAAACTTAGCTCCCACTTCTCCACCTAACTCGCGGATCCAAGCAGCTGACATTGTAGTAGTTTAATCTGGCACGCAGAGCTTGCTACGGCATCGATCCGAACTGCTTTGCTAGACTGCCAATTGTAGACACACAGTGTTTACAATAGATTGACTAATCAACTCACGAGTCTTTCATGCCTTGCATGTCGGCTCATCAATCCTGGCAGCTACTGGTTCATGGGTTTACTTCAAGTTTGCATCCAGTCCAAACACAGTCTACTAACTATGAATGACTAGCGAACTCATAAGCCTTTCATAGTACACCTACCAAAAATACATTTTCACAGCTTTTTAGATTGTGACGCTCTAGTACCTTGCCACCTGCTCTGTGAATTGTTAAACCTAGATCCCGTTTCTCCCCTAGCTCGTCCACATCCAACCACGTCCAAAAAAGGTTTGTCGATTCAAGCAGTGTATTAGTTTAACCTGACATGTAGTTTAGCACTGGCACGGTGTCGATCTGCACTGCGTGCTAGACTGGCAATTCAAGACAGACAGTGTAATATTAATTGAACTAATCAAACCGTGAATCTTTCATGTATAGCTGTTCGGCTCATCAATACAAGCAGCTAATGGTGCAATAGTTTAGTTCCACTTTGCATTGACTTGAAACACACAATGTTAGCGTTGAATTTTTAGAAAGTTGAAATCTCACAAAGTTTTGCAATACCGCAAGTAGCGGTGCAATGATGCATGTTTACATGGTTTGTTTTTGCAGTAGAATCAAGTTAGGGCACCGGCCCCACCTTTCCATAGGGGGCCTCATTAACATGTTGGTATTAACCTACACCGGGTGTGCACTAACCTAATTTAAAGCAATCCAATTAAGCTTCATCAATCTCCATGTACTCCGTAGTTAAACACAAATGATTGTGCCTCGCCAGCTGCACTTAGCTCCCGTTTTCTCCGCCTAGCTCGTCGATCCAAGCAGCTGACAATGTATTAGTTTAAGATGGTAAGAAGAGTTTTGCACCGTATCGATATGCACTATGTGTCAGACTGCCAATGCAAGATAGAGAGTGTTACTACATGAGATGGTCTAATCAACTCATGGATCATTCATGCCTTGTAAGCTCATCGATCCAAGCAGTTGCTGGTGCATTTAGTTTACTTCAACTTTGCGTTGAATTGAATACATAGTGTGTTCACATTGAATGGACTAATGAATCATGAATCTTTCTTCTCATCTGTTTAAATGAAAATCAAGTGCCAGTGCAATGAGTGATGGAGGATGAGAATGAAGGGGAGAATGAAATCGGCCAGCAAGCTCAACAGCAACCAACCACTTCCGAGGGCTTACAACTAGTGGTTCATGGGTTTACTTCAACTTTGCATTGAGTCGAAACACTGTGTATTAATGTTGAATGGACTAGCGAACTCACAAGTCATCCACAGTATACCTACGAAACTACATTTTCACAACCTTTTGGATTGTGACGCTTTGGTATCTTGCCACCTGCTTTGCGATTTGTCAAACTTAGATCCCGTTGTCCCCCCCTAGCTTGTCGATCCATGCGATGCCCCCCAAAAAGTTTGTCGATCCAAGCACTGTATTAGTTTAGCGCTTACCAATTCAAGGCAGACAGTGTTACATTAGTTGGACTAACCAACTCACGAATCTTTCACGCATAGACTGTCAGCTCATCAATCCAAGCAGCTAGTGGCGCACTAGTTTAACTCCACTTTGCATTGGCTCGAAACACGCAATGTTAGTGCTGAACTTTTAGAAAGTTGAAATCCCGCAATGTTCTGGAATTTCAAAAGTAGGGATGCAATGGTGCATACTTGTGTGATATATTTTTGCAAAAGAATCAAGGTAGGGCGGTCGCCCCTGTAACGCCCCGGATTCGATGCGCCAGGTGTCTGCCAGTTATTCGCCGTCGTTGTCATGTCATTTGCTTGCGTGTTGCATTTTATCATGTCATCATGTGCATTTCATTTTGCATACGTGTTCGTCTCATGTATCCGAGCATTTTCCCCGATGTCCGTTTTGCAATCCGGCGCTCCTATGCCCTCCGGTGTCCCCCTTTTGTCTATCGTTGTGAGCGGGTGTTAAACGTTCTCGGAATGGACCGAGTCTTGCCAAGCGGCCTTGGTATAGCACCGGTAGACCGCCTGTCAAGTTTCGTGTCATTTGGAGGTCGTTTGATACTCCAACGGTTAACCGGGTAACCGTAAAAGCCCCTTCTCTTTGCAGCCCAACACCCCTTCCAAAGTGGCCCAAAACCCATCTAACTCCCCTCCATGCTCTCGGTCGTTCGATCACGATCGCGTGGGTGAAAACCGCTCCTCATTTGGACTCTCCTAGCTCCCTCTACCTATAAAATTAGCCCCCTCCCCCGAAATCCCGGTCTAACCCTAGATCAAACCTCCCTCTCGCCCGGCGGACATGTCCACGCCGCCGCCGGACACGTCCACCGCTGCCAGCCACCTCACCCCGGCCAATAGGGCGTCGCCACGTCACTCCGCCGCCACCGCCAGCCACTCCCGCGCCGCCACCTCACCCGCGCCCTCCTTCTCTCTCCTCCGCGCCCGCCGCCGGCCCGCGGGGCCCGAGGCCGGCCCGCCCGGGCCCGAGCCGCCCGCCGCCACGCCCGAGCGCCCCGACCCCGCTCCCAGCCCCGCCGCCGCCCGCCTCCGGCGCCGGCGAGCCGCCCCGCCGCGCCCGTGCTCCGCCCGCCCCGCGCCGGTCGCCCGCCTCCTCTGTTGGAAATATGCCCTAGAGGCAATAATAAATTGATTATTATTATATTTCCTTGTTCATGATAATCGTTTATTATCCATGCTAGAATTGTATTGATAGGAAACTCAGATACATGTGTGGATACATAGACAACACCATGTCCCTAGTAAGCCTCTAGTTGACTAGCTCGTTAATCAATAGATGGTTACGGTTTCCTGACCATGGACATTGGATGTCGTTGATAACGGGATCACATCATTAGGAGAATGATGTGATGGACAAGACCCAATCCTAAGCCTAGCACAAGATCATGTAGTTCGTATGCTAAAGCTTTTCTAATGTCAAGTATCATTTCCTTAGACCATGAGATTGTGCAACTCCCGGATACCGTAGGAGTGCTTTGGGTGTGCCAAACGTCACAACGTAACTGGGTGGCTATAAAGGTACACTACGGGTATCTCTGAAAGTGTCTGTTGGGTTGGCACGAATCGAGATTGGGATTTTGTCACTCCGTGTAAACGGAGAGGTATCTCTGGGCCCACTCGGTAGGACATCATCATAATGTGCACAATGTGACCAAGGGGTTGATCACGGGATGATGTGTTACGGAACGAGTAAAGAGACTTGCCGGTAACGAGATTGAACAAGGTATCGGTATACCGACGATCGAATCTCGGGCAAGTACCATACCGCTAGACAAAGGGAATTGTATACGGGATTGATTGAGTCCTTGACATCGTGGTTCATCCGATGAGATCATCGTGGAACATGTGGGAGCCAACATGGGTATCCAGATCCCGCTGTTGGTTATTGACCGGAGAACATCTCGGTCATGACTACATGTCTCCCGAACCCGTAGGGTCTACACACTTAAGGTTCGATGACGCTAGGGTTATAAAGGAAGTTTGTATGTGGTTACCGAATGTTGTTCGGAGTCCCGGATGAGATCCCGGACGTCACGAGGAGTTCCGGAATGGTCCGGAGGTAAAGATTTATATATAGGAAGTCCTGTTTCGGCCATCGGGACAAGTTTCGGGGTCATCGGTATTGTACCGGGACCACCGGAAGGGTCCCGGGGGCCCACCGGGTGGGGCCACCTGCCCCGGGGGGCCACATGGGCTGTAGGGGGTGCGCCTTGGCCTACATGGGCCAAGGGCACCAGCCCCTAGAGGCCCATGCGCCAAGATATAGGAAAAAGGGGAGAGTCCTAAAGGGGGAAGGCACCTCCGAGGTGCCTTGGGGAGGATGGACTCCTCCCCCCCTCTTAGCCGCACCCCTTCCTTGGAGGAAGGGGCAAGGCTGCGCCTCCCCCCTCTCCCCTGCCCCTATATATAGTGGAGGGGAGGGAGGGCATCCATACCTGAGCCCTTGGCGCCTCCCTCCCTCCCGTGACACCTCCTCCTCTCCCGTAGGTGCTTGGCGAAGCCCTGCAGGATTGCCACGCTCCTCCATCACCACCACGCCGTTGTGCTGCTGCTGGATGGAGTCTTCCTCAACCTCTCCCTCTCTCCTTGCTGGATCAAGGCGTGGGAGACATCGTCGAGCTGTACGTGTGTTGAACGCGGAGGTGCCGTCCGTTCGGCACTAGGATCATCGGTGATCTGAATCACGACGAGTACGACTCCATCAACCCCGTTCACTTGAACGCTTCCGCTTAGCGATCTACAAGGGTATGTAGATGCACTCTCCTTCCCCTCGTTGCTAGTCTCTCCATAGATAGATCTTGGTGACACGTAGGAAAATTTTGAATTTCTGCTACGTTCCCCAACAGTGGCATCATGAGCTAGGTCTATTGCGTAGATTCTTTGCACGAGTAGAACACAAAGTAGTTGTGGGCGTCGATATTGTTCAATATGCTTGCCGTTACTAGTCTTATCTTGATTCGGCGGCATCGTGGGATGAAGCGGCCCGGACCAACCTTACACGTACGCTTACGTGAGACCGGTTCCACCGACAAACATGCACTAGTTGCATAAGGTGGCTGGCGGGTGTCTGTCTCTCCCACTTTAGTCGGATCGGATTCGATGAAAAGGGTCCTTATGAAGGGTAAATAGCAATTGGCATATCACGTTGTGGTTCATGCGTAGGTAAGAAACGTTCTTGCTAGAAACCCATAGCAGCCACGTAAAACATGCAAACAACAATTAGAGGACGTCTAACTTGTTTTTGCAGGGTATGCTATGTGATGTGATATGGCCAAAAAGGATGTGATGAATGATATATGTGATGTATGAGATTGATCATGTTCTTGTAATAGGAATCACGACTTGCATGTCGATGAGTATGACAACCGGCAGGAGCCATAGGAGTTGTCTTTATTTATTTGTGACCTGCGTGTCAACTTAAACGTCATGTAATTACTTTACTTTATTGCTAACCGTTAGCCATAGTAGTAGAAGTAATAGTTGGCGAGGCAACTTCATGAAGACACGATGATGGAGATCATGATGATGGAGATCATGGTGTCATGCCGGTGACGATGATGATCATGGAGCCCCGAAGATGGAGATCAAAAGGAGCAAAGTGATGATGGCCATATCATGTCACTATTTGATTGCATGTGATGTTTATCATGTTTATACATCTTATTTGCTTAGAACGACGGTAGTAAATAAGATGATCCCTTACAACAATTTCAAGAAGTGTTCTCCCCTAACTGTGCACCGTTGCGACAGTTCGTGTTTCGAAGCACCACGTGATGATCGGGTGTTAGATTCTAACGTTCACATACAACGGGTGTAAGACAGATTTACACACGCGAAACACTTAGGGTTAACTTGACGAGCCTAGCATGTACAGACATGGCCTCGGAACACGGAGACCGAAAGGTCGAACATGAGTCGTATAGAAGATACGATCAACATGAAGATGTTCACCGATGATGACTAGTCCGTCTCACGTGATGATCGGACACGGCCTAGTTTGACTCGGATCATGTAATCACTTAGATGACTAGAGGGATGTCTATCTGAGTGGGAGTTCATAAGATGAACTTAATTATCCTGAACATAGTCAAAAGGTTTTTGCAAATTATGTCGTAGCTCACGCTATAGTTCTACTGTTTAGATATGTTCCTAGAGAAAAATTAGTTGAAAGTTGATAGTAGCAATTATGCGGACTAGGTCCGTAAACTGAGGATTGTCCTCATTGCTTCATAGAAGGCTTATGTCCTTAATGCACCGCTCAGTGTGCTGAACCTCGAACGTTGTCTGTGGTTGTTGCGAACATCTGACATACACGTTTTGATAACTACGTGATAGTTCAGTTAAACGGTTTAGAGTTGAGGCACCAAAGACGTTTTTGAAACATCGCGAAACATATGAGATGTTTTGAGGGCTGAAATTGGGATTTCAGGCTCGTGCCCATGTCAAGAGGTATAAGACCTCCGATGACTTTCTTAACCTGCAA
This sequence comes from Triticum aestivum, assembly GCF_018294505.1. NCBI lineage: Eukaryota > Viridiplantae > Streptophyta > Magnoliopsida > Poales > Poaceae > Triticum > Triticum aestivum. The sequence goes on from NC_057803.1 coordinate 749,478,179, forward strand.
ACTAAGGAGAAAAGCTCAATTGTTGAGCTTGTGCTCAGATTGTCTGAGTACAACAATCATTTGAATCGAGTGGGAGTTGATCTTCCAGATAAGACAGTGATGGTTCTCCAAAGTCATTGCCACCAAGCTGTTAGAGCTTCGTGATGAACTATAACATATCAGGGATAGATATGATGATCCTTGAGGTATTCGCGATGTTTGACACCGCGAAAGTAGAAATCAAGAAGGAGCATCAATTGTTGATGGTTGGTGAAACCACTAGTTTCAAGAAGGGCAAGGGCAAGAAGGGATACTTCATGAAACGGCAAATCAGCTGCTGCTCTAGTGAAGAAACCCAAGGTAAAACCCAAACCCGAGACTAAGTGCTTCTGTAATAAGGGGAACAACCACTAGAGCAGAATTACCCTAGATACTTGGTAGATAAGAAGGCTGGCAAGGTCGATAGAAGTATATTGGATATACATTGTGTTAATGTGTACTTTGCTAGTACTCCTAGTAGCACCAGGGTATTAGATACCGGTTCGGTTGCTAAGTGTTAGTAACTCGAAATAAAAGGCTACGGAATAAACGGAGACTAGCTAAAGGTGAGCTGACGATATATGTTGGAAGTGTTTCCAAGTTTGATGTAATCAAACATCGCACGCTCCCTCTACCATCAAGATTAGTATTAAACCTGAATGGTTGATTGAATCTCGATCGTAGTGATACACATTTTCATGCCAAAAGATAGTAATGATAGTACCACTTACTGGTGGCACTGCCATGTAAGTCATATTGGTTTAAAACGCATGAAGAAGCTCCATGTTGATGGATCTTTGGACTCACTCATTTTTGAAAAGTTTGAGACATGCGAACCATGTCTATTGGTGTATACGCATGAAGAAACTCCATGCAGATGGATCGTTTGGACTCACTTGATTTTGGATCACTTGAGATATGCAAATCATACCACATAGGCAAGATGACTGAAAAGCCTCGGTTTCAGTAAAATGGAACAAGATAGCAACTTGTTGGAAGCAACACATTTTGATGTGTGCAGTCCAATGAGTGCTGAGGCATGCAGTGAATATCGTTATGTTCTTACTTCACAGATGATTCGAGTAGATGTTGAGAATATTTACTTGATGAAACACAAGTCTGAATTATTGAATGGTTCAAGTAATTTCAGAGTGAAGTAGAAGATCATTGTGACAAGAGGATAAAATGTCTATGATATGATCATAGAGATGAGTATCTGAGTTACGAGTTTTGGCACACAATTAAGACATTGTGGAAATTGTTTCACAATTAATACCGCCTGGAACACCATAGTGTGATGGTGTGTCCGAACATCATAGTTGCACCCTATTGGATATGATGCATACCATGATGTCTCTTATCGAACTGCCACGATAGTTTATGGGTTAGGCATTAAAGACAACCACATTCACTTTAAATAGGGCACCACGTAATTCCGATGAGATGACACCGTATGAATTATGGTTTAGAGAAACCTAAGTTGTCGTTTCTTAAAGGTTTGGGGCTGCGACGCTTATGTGAAAAAGTTTCAGGATTAAGCTCGAACCCAAAGCGGATAAAGTACATCTTCATAGGACACCCAAAACAGTTGGGTATACCTCCTAATTCAGATCCGAAAGCAATATGAATTGTTTCTAGAATTGGGTCCTTTCTCGAGGAAAGGTTTCTCTCGAAAGAATTGAGTGGGAGGATGGTGGAGACTTGATGAGGTTATTGAACCATCACTTCAACCAGTGTGTAGCAGGGCACAGGAAGTTGTTCCTGTGGCACCTACACCAATTGAAGTAGAAGCTTATGATAGTGATCATGAAACTTCAGATCAAGTCACTCCCAAACCTCGTAGGGTGACAAGGATACGTACTACTTCAGAGTGGTACAGTAATCCTGTCTTGGAAGTCATGTTGCTAGACAACAATGAACCTACGAGCTATGGAGAAGCGATGGTGGGCCCGGATTCCGATAAATGGCTCAAGGCCATAAAACCCGAGAGAGGATCCATGTATGAAAACAAAGTGTAGACTTTGGAAGAACTACTTGATGGTCGTAAGGCTGTTAGGTACATATGGATTTTGAAAGGAAGACAGACAATGATGGTAAGTGTCACCATTGAGAAAGCTCGACTTGTCGTTAAGATGTTTTTCGACAAGTTCAAGGAGTTGACTACGATGAGACTTTCTCACTCGTAGCGATGCTAAGAGTCTGTTGGAATTATATTAGCAATTACTGCATTATTTATGAAATCTTGCAGATAGGATGTCAAAACATTGTTTCCTCGACGATTCTTGAGGAAAGGTTGTATGTGATACAACCGGAAGGTTTTGTCTATCCTGAAATATGCTAATAAGTATGCAAAGCTCCAGCAATCCTTCTGAGGACTGGAGTGAGCATCTCGGAGTTGGAATGTATGCTTTGATGATGATCAAAGATTTTGGGTGTATACAAAGTTTATGAGAAACTTGTATTTCCAAAGAAGTGAGTGGGAGCACTATAGAATTTCTGATGAGTATATGTTGTTGACATATTAATGATCAGAAATGACGTAGAATTTCTGGAAAGCATATAGGGTTATTTGGAAAGTGTTTTCAATGGAAAACCTGGATTAAGCTACTTGAACATTGAGCATCAAGATCTATAAGGATAGATCAAAACGCTTAATAGTACTTTCAAATGAGCACATGCCTTGACGTGATCTTGAAGGTGTTCAAGATGGATCAGTCAAAGAAGGAGTTCTTGCCTGAGTTGTAAGGTATGAAGTTAAGACTTAAAGCTCGACCATGGCAGAATAGAGAGAAAGGAACGAAGGTCGTCCCCTATGCTTAAGACATAGGCTCTACAGTATGCTATGCTGTGTACCGCACCTGAAGTGTGCTTTACCATGAGTCAGTCAAGGGGTACAAGAGTGATCCAAGAATGGATCACAGGACAGCGGTCAAAGTTATCCTTAGTAACTAGTGGACTAAGGAATTTTCTCAATTATGGAGGTGGTAAAAGAGTTCGTCGTAAAGGGTTACGTCGATGCAAGCTTAACACCTATCCGGATAGCTCTGAGTAGAGATACCGGATACGTATAATGGAGCAACAATTTAGAATAGCTCCAAGTAGAACAGTTATTTGGAATAGCTCCAAATAGAACGTGGTAGCTGCATCTAGGAGATGACATAGAGATTTGTAAAGCACACACGGATCTGAAAGGTTCAGACCCGTTGACTATAACCTCTCTCACAAGCATAACATGATCAAACCCAGAACTCATCGAGTGTTAATCACATGGTAAATGTGAACTAGATTATTGACTCTAGTAAACTCTTTGGGTGTTAGTCACATGGGGATGTGACCTTGAGTGTTAATCACATATCGATGTGAACTAGATTATTGACTCTAGTGCAAGTGGGAGACTGTTGGAAATATGCCCTAGAGGCAATAATAAATTGATTATTATTATATTTCCTTGTTCATGATAATCGTTTATTATCCATGCTAGAATTGTATTGATAGGAAACTCAGATACATGTGTGGATACATAGACAACACCATGTCCCTAGTAAGCCTCTAGTTGACTAGCTCGTTAATCAATAGATGGTTACGGTTTCCTGACCATGGACATTGGATGTCGTTGATAACGGGATCACATCATTAGGAGAATGATGTGATGGACAAGACCCAATCCTAAGCCTAGCACAAGATCATGTAGTTCGTATGCTAAAGCTTTTCTAATGTCAAGTATCATTTCCTTAGACCATGAGATTGTGCAACTCCCGGATACCGTAGGAGTGCTTTGGGTGTGCCAAACGTCACAACGTAACTGGGTGGCTATAAAGGTACACTACGGGTATCTCTGAAAGTGTCTGTTGGGTTGGCACGAATCGAGATTGGGATTTTGTCACTCCGTGTAAACGGAGAGGTATCTCTGGGCCCACTCGGTAGGACATCATCATAATGTGCACAATGTGACCAAGGGGTTGATCACGGGATGATGTGTTACGGAACGAGTAAAGAGACTTGCCGGTAACGAGATTGAACAAGGTATCGGTATACCGACGATCGAATCTCGGGCAAGTACCATACCGCTAGACAAAGGGAATTGTATACGGGATTGATTGAGTCCTTGACATCGTGGTTCATCCGATGAGATCATCGTGGAACATGTGGGAGCCAACATGGGTATCCAGATCCCGCTGTTGGTTATTGACCGGAGAACATCTCGGTCATGACTACATGTCTCCCGAACCCGTAGGGTCTACACACTTAAGGTTCGATGACGCTAGGGTTATAAAGGAAGTTTGTATGTGGTTACCGAATGTTGTTCGGAGTCCCGGATGAGATCCCGGACGTCACGAGGAGTTCCGGAATGGTCCGGAGGTAAAGATTTATATATAGGAAGTCCTGTTTCGGCCATCGGGACAAGTTTCGGGGTCATCGGTATTGTACCGGGACCACCGGAAGGGTCCCGGGGGCCCACCGGGTGGGGCCACCTGCCCCGGGGGGCCACATGGGCTGTAGGGGGTGCGCCTTGGCCTACATGGGCCAAGGGCACCAGCCCCTAGAGGCCCATGCGCCAAGATATAGGAAAAAGGGGAGAGTCCTAAAGGGGGAAGGCACCTCCGAGGTGCCTTGGGGAGGATGGACTCCTCCCCCCCTCTTAGCCGCACCCCTTCCTTGGAGGAAGGGGCAAGGCTGCGCCTCCCCCCTCTCCCCTGCCCCTATATATAGTGGAGGGGAGGGAGGGCATCCATACCTGAGCCCTTGGCGCCTCCCTCCCTCCCGTGACACCTCCTCCTCTCCCGTAGGTGCTTGGCGAAGCCCTGCAGGATTGCCACGCTCCTCCATCACCACCACGCCGTTGTGCTGCTGCTGGATGGAGTCTTCCTCAACCTCTCCCTCTCTCCTTGCTGGATCAAGGCGTGGGAGACATCGTCGAGCTGTACGTGTGTTGAACGCGGAGGTGCCGTCCGTTCGGCACTAGGATCATCGGTGATCTGAATCACGACGAGTACGACTCCATCAACCCCGTTCACTTGAACGCTTCCGCTTAGCGATCTACAAGGGTATGTAGATGCACTCTCCTTCCCCTCGTTGCTAGTCTCTCCATAGATAGATCTTGGTGACACGTAGGAAAATTTTGAATTTCTGCTACGTTCCCCAACATCCTCGCCCGGCCGCGGAGCGCCGCCGCCGCCGCCGCCCGGCTGCGCCTCCGGAGCGCGCGCCCCCCAGCCCGCGCTGCCGCCTCGGCCGCCCTCGCCTTCGGCCGCCGCGGCCATGGCGCCGGCAGCCCGCCTCCGCGTCGCCTCCGCTCCGCCCGGGCCAGATCCGGCCGCGGAGAGGCCGGATCCGGCGCCCCCCCTCGCCGGCCCCCTCCTCTGCCGTCTTCCTCCTCGACTCCGGCAAGTTCTCCAGCGAACTCCGGCCCTGCATCGAAGTCCGTGCAAAACTGGAGGTTGACCCCGTTTTCGTCTAAGTCCCCGTATATTTTGTCATTTTCATGCCATGTTCAACCTGCTGTATCTCTGCATCCGTAGCTCCGTTTCGTGCGTGTAATATGTCAAATTATTTGTATCGACGCGTAGATCATTTCATTCCATTGCATCATATTTATTTGAGCTCATCTTGATGCCTGAATCATTGTTGTAAGAGTGCTTCATAATGTTTTCTGCTGTCTGTTATCAGTACGAGCTCATTTGTCATTTTTGCCATGATTGATGTGTGCATCCTATGAGCTTGATGTCTACATGTGTTTTGAACTATGCCATGTCTTCTTTACAAAGGTGCTTACCATGTATTTTTATGATCAATGTGGTGACTAGCACAAGCATGCAAACTAGGCTTCGTGATATTGCTGATTTTAGTTCATGTTCTGCTGTTATTTTCATGCCATGTAAACTTGATGCTACAGAGAGATCCATGCATATTTTGAGATACTTCAGTAAGGGTGTTTTGAACAATAGGTTAGTGTCTATCCATTCATGCCCTTTGTTGCAATTATGGAGTAGTCTAGCATGTCTTTTTCATGCTCTACTTTTGCTTCAAAATGTTTCCTGGCAGATTGTTTACATGTTATTCAATTTGGCCAAGCTTGCTATAGTTGATCCGTGCATGCTATGGACTTGTTCTTGACTTGGTTTGTTTCACAAACATGTCTTCTTGATGATGCTATGCTTATCTTGTTATTCAATGACTTGTGGTGAGTGAATCGAGCTTGTTAAGTAGTGTTCATGATGTTGCTGTTTTGCTAGGCTGAATCTGTTATTTCGTGATGCTATATAAACATGTTGCTACTAGTCATTCTATGCATAATCTGGAGATATTCTATAAACATGTTTTGATCTACATGTCATCCTCTATCCATTCATGCCCCTGGTTGCATTTATAGCTTGCTGTACCTTGTTCATATCTTGCTCCAAAGTTTCTTCATAATGTTGCTGTCAGCCTGTTTACATTAAGTTCACATGTGTTTTGCTAGTGATCCATGCATCCTATGAACTTGATATTGCCATGCTTAGCTTCACAAATATGTCTTCTTACTGTTGGTTGCCTTGCCTTGCCATGTTTTGCTCTGTAGTGAGTGGTACAAGCTCATTAACATGTCTTCGTGATTCTGTTTCTGCCATGTTTGAATCTGTAATATAACTTGCTATGTTTACGTGGGTGCCATCATATTTTCTGATCCTTTTTGGCTTATGGTCAGTAAGGGACTTTTGATCTATGCATTTAGTAGATTCATGCCATGTCTTATTTTGCTATTATAAGTTCCTGTAACATGTTGTTTGATAGCTCTAAACATTGCATCGTGATGTTATTTTCTGCAAAGTCTGAATTGTTGTAATTTGCAATCTTACCATGTGTGTTTGAGCATGTTCTAGTGATTTCTGGAGATAGCTCAGTGTTCATGTTTTGTTGTGCTTTACCTGTACCTCATGTCCATGCCTTTTGTTATTATGTTGGGGTGCTGTAGCATGTTGTTTTGATGCTTGCAATATGCCTAGTTGCTTTTTTGGACAGATTGTTGCTATGACTTGTATGGAGTGTATGTGTTTGAACCGTTGCTCCGTTTTGAGTGTGCTCTATATTAAACTTGCTTAGAATTGCATGTAGTTTCATATTATCATGTTGCATCCTTGTTTTGAGGTGTTGGCTTGATGTTTGGGTGCATTTTGCATCAATGCCATGTTTAACTTGTTTTGCTCATATCTTCTAGGCCGTAGCTCCGAATCTAATGAACTTTATATGTAACTTGACTAGATCTCGTGTAGATCATCTTGTTGCATCTTAACTTGCTGTTTAACTACTTGAACATAAGGTTTGTTCAGATCTAGACCAATTTCAAAATATGCATATGAGGACTTACCGGTATTGTTATATGTTGTTCCCGTCCTCATTTAAACTTGCCTTGATGTGTTGCTCTTGTTTGCATCATCTCTTGCCATGAGTAGCTTCATGTAGTCTTGCCTTGCATCATGCTTGTTGTACATCATGCCTTGTTCATGTGTGGTGTGTTTACTATGTTGTGTGCTTCTTCTTGTTAGCTCCTGTTTCGTTGCGATCGTGAGGATTCGTTCGTCTACGGCTGGTTCAGCTTCATCCGTTCATCTTCTTCATGGATTCGTTCTTCTTCCTTGCGGGATTTCAGGCAAGATGACCGCTACCCTGGATCTCACTACTATCATTGCTATGATAGTTGCTTCGTTCTATCGCTATGCTGCGTTACCTATCTTTTGCTCATGAAGCCATCCCAAATTGCCATGAACCTCTAACCTTTGACACCCTTCCTAGCAAACCGTTGTTTGGCTATGTTACCGCTTTTGCTCAGCCCCTCTTATAGCGTTGCTAGTTGCAGGTGAAGTTGAGGGTTTCTCCATGGTGGACAGGATTTTTGGTTGGGATATCACAATATCTCTTATATTATTAATGTATCTATATATTTGGTAAAGGGTGGAAGGCTCGGCCTTTTGCCTGGTGTTTTGTTCCACTCTTGTCGCCCTAGTTTCCGTCATACCGGTGTTATATTCCCGGATTTTGCGTTCCTTACGCGGTCGGGTGATTTATGGGACCCCCTTGACAGTTCGCTTTGAATAAAACTCCTCCAGCAAGGCCCAACCTTGATTTTACCATTTGCCTCACCACCACCTACTTTTCCCTTGGGAGTCGCTCTCTCGAGGGTCATCTTTATTATAGCCCCCCGGGCCAGTGCTTGTGTAAGTGTTGGTCCAAACTAGAGCACCGTGCGGGACCATTTCCTTGGCAACTTGGATTCGTCGGTTCCTGTACGCTTCGCTTATCCGGTGTTGCCCTGAGAACGAGATATGTGCAGCTCCTATCGGGATTGTCGGCGCATCGGGCGGCTTTGCTGGTCTTGTTTTACCATTGTCGAAATGTCTTGTAAACCGGGATTCCGAGTCTGATCGGGTCTTCCTGGGAGAAGGTCTATTCTTTCGTTGATCGCGAGAGCTTGTCATGGGCTAAGTTGGGACACCCCTGCAGGGTATAATCTTTCGAAAGCCGTGCCTGCAGTTATAGGCAGATGGGAATTTGTTAATGTCCGGTTGTAGATAACTTGACACCAGATCCGAATTAAAACGCATCAACCGTGTGTGTAGCCGTGATGGTCTCTTCTCGGCGGAGTCCGGAAAGTGAACACGGTTTCTGGGTTATGTTTGACGTAGGAGTTCAGGATCACTTCCTGATCATTGCTAGCTTCACGACCGTTCTGCTTGCTCTCTTCTCGCTCTTATTTGCGTAAGTTAGCCACCATATATGCTTAGTCGCTGCTGCAGCCTCACCACTTTACCCCTTCCTTTCCTATTAAGCTTTGCTAGTCTTGATACCCATGGTAATGGGATTGCTGAGTCCTCGTGGCTCACAGATTACGACAACATCAGTTGCAGGTACAGGTTTATGCGATGATCATGACGCGAGAGCGATGCTTGCTTGCTTGAGTTCTTCTTCTGCTTCTTCGATCAGGGGATAGGTTCCAGGTCGGCAGCCTGGGCTAGCAGGGTGGATGTCGTTTGAGTTTTCTGTTTGTGATTCATTCATAGTCGGATGATGCTCTTGTGTATTGTGATGTTGTATTCATATGGCATTGTATGCCTTATGTATGTATCCCCATCTATTATGTAATGTTGATGTAATGATATCCACCTTGCAAAAGCGTCTCAATATGCGGGTCTATCCTTTGATGGGACCTTCGAGTTCTTTTTGGATAGGGTCGCATATTGGGCGTGACAGCCCCACCTTGCCCTACGGAGTCCTCTTTAACATGTTGGTGTTAGCCTACGTTGAGGTGCACTAACCTACTTCAAAGCAGTGCACGTTTCCTAAATCTCCATGAAACTTCACAACATGCCTCCGTAGTTCATGGTTACGTAGAGAGAAATTGCATTGATTCTAACGAAATACAAACTATAGTGCCCCACAAGCCGCCCTCTCACTTAATGCTTAAACTTAGCTCCAATTTGTTCCACCTAGCTCGTCGATCCAAATTAGCTGACACGGTATTAGTTTAAGCTGGTAAGCAGAGTTTGGCACCGTATCGATATGCACAATGTGTCAGACTGCCAATTCAAGATAGACAGTGTTACATTAGATGGACTAATCAACTCGTGGATCTTTCACGCCTGGTCAGCTCATTGATCCAAGCAGCTGGCGGTGCATTTAGTTTACTTCACTTTGTATTGAATGGAAACACATTGTCTCTTGAATGGACTAATGAATTCACAAGTCTTTCACAGTACATGTACACCTGCTACCTTTTTTCTGGTTTATTGGCCTCCTTCGTAATTTGTGTCAAATTATGACCATAGATTTAACTAAGAAAATTTTAAAGCATGTCGCGAAATGTTATATCGTTGGATTCGTATTCGAACATAGTTTCGTATATTATTTTTTTATTATGTATAACTTATATTTTATTAGTTAAAATTATGGTGAAAATATGAAACTAAATACGAGGGGGCTGATAAATCAGGACAGAGGTAGTACCGACACAACATTTTTACAAAATTTTCTATCTTCGCATTCGATAAAATAAAAATCAAGCGCCAATCCGATGAATGATGGGGGATGAGAACGAAGGGTAGATGAGAGCGGCCGGCAAGTTCAACAGCAACCAGACACTTCCGAGGGCTTACAGGTGCTTGCGCCACTCCTAGCTCAAATAGTAGGAGGAGTAAAAAGAAACATATGTGAGGTGTGAATGTGTATATTATACTTGGTGTTTTGCAATATTTTTTTAATTTGAACAATCTTTCTAAACAACGTAAAACCTGAAACTAACGCTTGAAAGTAACAAATGGTAAGTTGGTAACCAACCCAACACGGGACAAAGTCGACCGAAGGAGATCAATAAAATGCAGTCAAAGCCATAGAGCATTCCAACAGGCGCTCAAAAAAAGCTTCACGCACTAAAAAAAATATTTTTTTGGCATCGAACAGCTCCAGCAGAAATTGTAGCGCTAAAAATTTTTGGGTGCGCGCTGAAAAAGGCTATCGCGTGCAGCATATTTTGGGCTTCGGATTGGGCGCGCTTCACAATTTATACTGTGTTCTTTTTGGGCGCGCGCTTTTGGGCTTCTGCTAAAGCAATGTTGGGCCCGGCGCACTAAAAGTGCTACAGTGGCGCGCTAAAACTATTTTAGGGCGCGGAATTTTTGTGCACCCGTTGGAGATGCTCTTGGGGGGCGCCGGTGGGGGGGGGGGGGTTGAAAAACAGCATGGGTGGTCTTGTCGCGGCCTTTCTTACAACATCTACAACTAGACACTTTACCTCCCCCCTAAACGCCTGGGCGGAACTCTGTACTGCTATGACTTGATTGTACTCTGTACTGCTATGTTTGATGCTTGGTTCGTTGCTTTATAATATAAAGCGGGGAAACCCCTTTTTCGTAACGTCTGGGCGGAACTCGAGTGATGGGAACAAAACTCACGGGATGCAAAAAACGTAAATTCAGAGGGAAAATGGTGGCCCATTGTAGGATGAAGAATTCAGTGAGATCTTCTCCAGTCTAATCCCAGTGCTTTGAAAGAAACACAACATAATTTAATCGAGCGCGCAGGCATAGCGTTTGAGGACGTAATTTGTAATAACGATAAGGCACGGCAGAAGAGGCACAAGCACGTGATGCATAGCGTGTGATGCATGCGAGAAGGAGACGAAGAACAGTGAGAGAGACACAACAAAGCCACCACTTGCTTAGTCTTCTCTTCTCTTGCCGGAACTCTAGCCACCGGCACTCATCTGCGGATGAGGCCACCGGACATGTATGACCATGGCGGCAGCTCCTCATCCGGGCCGCGCGCCAAGGAGGAGATGCAGCCAGAGGTGGTTCTCTACACGGCGTCGGCGTCGCGCCGCAGGGGTCGCACCTCCACCAACCTCTACGCCCTGCGCGCCCTGCTGCGGGGCTACGGCCTGACCATGTACGAGCGCGACGTGTCCAGGAGCAAAGCGCATCGCTGCGAGCTCAAGTCGTTGCTTGCGGCTCGGGGCTGCGCCTTCTCCCTCCCGCAGCTCCTCGTCGGTGGCCGGCTCGTTGGCTGCCCTGACGATGTTAGGAAGCTGCACCGGGCTGGCGGGCTGCGGCCTCTCCTCGACGGCGCCCCAAGGCCGTACGCCGCCTTCGTCTGCCAAGCCTGTAAGAGGGTTGGCTCCGAGCCCTGCCCACAGTGCAGCGAGTCCCGCAACAACAAGATGCTGGATCATGGCATTATTGCCGACGAGCAGGACACAGTTGTCCTTTTTTATCCAACCCAAGGTGACACTTTTTTTCTCTCCTTCCTTTTTTATCCCTCTATACTGCTATCTCCTACAAAAAGAAAAGAAAAGAAACCCGATCAAGACTGAACCTGCTTAGAGCCGTTTCCTAGCTGCTGTTATTTTCTTATAAGTTAGCAAAAAATAAACGGCCAGGACATGTGCCTGTTCATTTCTTGGTTGAGCTGATTTCTCCTCTTTTTTTTTTTGGTTGAGCCGATTTCTCCTGTTAGTTAGTTAGCTGAATAAGTGCAGCCATGGTGATCGCGGCAAGTGCGCACACCTAGCTCACGTCGAGCATCGTGGGATGACACGACAGGTAGGCTCAGCTTAGGCAGAAAATTTCCTTCTATACCCAAGGCCGTACGCCGCCTTGGTCTGCCGAGCCTGTAAGAGGGTCGTCCTTTTTTATCCAACCCAAGGTGACACTTCGCTTCTCTCCTTCTTACCCTTTCTTATGATGCTTAGAGCCGTTTCCTTTTCTTGATGCTGACATAACTTGATGTAATCATTCTCTCTACATCCAATGATGCACCCAACCCTCCATTAATTATGTTAACCTCAGCCCTGCTGCTGTTATTTTCTTCAGTTAGCAAAATAAACGGCCAGAACATGTGCCTGCACATGACTTTTTTCGGACTGATTTCTTCTGTTAGTTCGTTAGGTGAATAGGCGCAGCCTTGATTGTTGGAGCTGACCGGAGCAGCTCCTTCTTCTTCCTCTAGCTGCCTCTCACACCTCACATACCAACAGAGGTCTTATCTTCTCCTCTAATCTCTCTAGGATCCTAAAGACTAGGCTTATGACGCCCATACAGGTACAACCTCAACGTGACCAACAGCCTATGAGTAGTGCAGTCTCATACTAAGACAAACAAACACTCTAAAAACAATTGCAAGTCTAGATTAGTGATAACATTGATCTGGTCACGGGATGGCATGACGTGCTGATCACCGCAAGTGCGCACACCTAGCTCACATCAAGCGTCGGGGGATGGCACGACCGGTAGCATCAGCTTAGGCATGAAATTTTCTTGTAATGACAATATAAATAACAAAGAAGAAAATAGAAAATCAGTAAGTTTTACACTGCACAGAACTTTGTCTCTCTCCCGTTTAAAATTGTTGTTGTACCATTATCTCTGCCATAGTGGTAGTCTTGGGCCATCAGCGTTGTCATAGCCACCATCCCGGGGCCAAGGTTCTAGTGGGGTTTGAAAGAAAATCATTTTGGCTATAGTCGTTCTGACTAAATATAGTTGTATAAAAAGACATGGAATTCTAAATTATTTCAGTTACCATCTACTCCTACATACTAGTGGTAAAGAACATACGATGCCTTAGTGAAGTTGCAGGGTTGACTCTAGAATTTAGCGATATTTTTTCATGTACTTTTTTCGAATTTTAAATTTTTGGTTTATCAATTCAACCAAAATTCGCAACAATTCTTTTTGAAATTCATGAAATTAGTTGTGAATAATAAATGGAATCCAATACATTGGCCACAGCAGATGCCTCCACCTCCTGTGTCGATCTCTCCTCAACACAATTCTCGATGCTAATGTCTGTATGACTTATATCAAATTATAAATCGGTGACCGCTGCCACTAAAAGAACCGGTGACTGTGTGTGTGATTTTGCAAGTGCACGGGCAGTTGACCATAGTAGAGATGGATGCTGTCAAGTGCACCAACGGCATCCTGGCTATTTTTTGATGCATACCACTAGCCACGCTCACCATAACTTTGTGTCTAATTATATATTTTGCACCCATACCCATAAAAAAAAAGGACCTTGCATTGGCGACACCTTCAGGCCGCCAGCGCTAGAGGCTCCTTCTCTATATCTCCTCCTCTCACCATTGTCGATGCGCTAGGCATAACCTCCATGGTGGGTGGCGGCGGGGCTTGCCTCTGACAAGGGGCGTGGAAGGCCCTAGCTTCATGGGGGCCAGGCAAGACAAAGATGAAGAGGGTAGTGGCCCTCGCACTACTAGGGAAAAGCATAGCAGCAGCGCGGGTTTTAGGCCTATCAGTAGCGCAGGTTGGAGCGCTACTGGTACGGCGCTAGAGCTAAAGGTTAGCAGTAGCGTGCCTCAACCCACGCTACTGCTAATTCGACTTAGTAGTAGCGCTTTTCCGAAGGAGCGCTACTGGTAATTAGTAGTAGCGCTTCTCCCTGCCCGCGCTACTACTATTATTTCGTATTTTATTTCTTTTTTATTTCATATTGTATTCATACACCTTTACACAATTTTCATACAACAGGAATTTAGAGATTGTTTTTACATCATAATGAGTTATTACATCACGGGGTGAAAGAACCGTGGACTAGTTTCAAGTGGATGACCATCCACTTGAAACTAATCCGCGGTTCTTTCACCCAATGATATAATAAATATCATCATCATCATATCATTAACAACTTATCATCGTAATACATCATTGTCATATAACACCTCCTCAAGATTATTGTTTTCATCAATGATACATCACATAGCAAATTGGTCACTAGTCGTAATCACAAGTACTCCTCATCATCAATCTAACACATTTTACCACATAATAAAGATATTGTACCTCATAGGACGTACTACATTCTTTTAGGACCTACTATATTCTCTAAGGTAAAATAGCAAAAAACAAGATAGCCCCTGACTCTCCATTATGGACAATGGAGATTATCCTGTCTCCAATTCTTGTCTTTCGCTTAATGTTACTTTCAAGAACCTCCTTGCGAATGTTCAAACATTTTTTCCATTCTTTGATTAGCATGTGTTCACCGGTTTTACAATGCACAGGTGAGATCCGTAGGTTGACTTGGCTGTATGTTCAGAACTGCAAGGCAACCACTCTGATACATCAGATGAGGCACACAATCCATCGGGATTTTCTGTTGAAAAATATAGTAGTAACTTCGTAGTTAGCAATGATGTACTAGTTTTAGAAGTATGCAAAAGATGCACGGATGTCGTAATAGTAAAAAATCTTACCAGGGTATCTCCATAGAAGTTACCGTGGTTCAACACGTGCACTAGTGGCACGTATTTACCATAATTTGGAGGAGTTCAATAATAGGTATTGTAATTCTCAAGATAAGTACAAAATGCGATCAGATGACTCTCCTTATAAGTTAATTCGGAGCCATCAATGTACTGGGTTTTGTCTACCATCTTCCGCACATTCTTTGAATAATCAAAATAAGCTATCAATGGAAATAAGCTGTCAACTATTTTGAAATAAACAATATAAATTAGTTAATAACTATGTTTGAGAAACTCACATTGCGGTAGAATCGGAAGTGTATCAACAAGGACCCAAATGTCCATATTGTCTTGCTCGATGTCAGGATCACCAAGATCCATGCTGACAATCATACCCTCATAAAAACCATACATTTTGCAAAGTGCTTCTCAATTTTGGCAACCAAAATGGGTTACGCTCTGAGAATTGTATAGATTTACTTCAAAATCCATATCATGATGCGTCCTTTGGTGTATTTTCTTTGTTTCAAAATTTTCATGGTCTTCAAAACTCATCCTCTCCAAGATATAGCATCTTGCATGGCATGGGATAAGCTAGTCGAATTGTAAAAGATGAAAATTAGACGTTGAAATAGTTGAAGTCATGCTTAATTACGAAAAAACACGTGTCGTCGTTGCGTACCGTTTCAACATCGAAGGTCTCCTCGAGCTTAATGCTGAAGTGCCGATCTTTGTCCAGCTGAAGGAACCTATCGCACAGACCACGATCGTCGTGGCACCAGCTGCACTCCCTCGGGAGACTGTCGTCGTCCGAGTACGAAATTTCCTACGTTCATAATTCAAAGATTAAACTTGTACAATTAAATATATGTACTAAAAAACATAAATTAGAACATTATTTTTTGAGAAAATCCAGGCCACTCGATATTTTCTACATATTCTAGCAAAAGTCATGCCAGAATTCATGGAAAAATCCGGCATGACCTTTGCTAAAAAAGGACATATCGAGCGCTTGAAATTTGCCGGAACGGAAATTAATCAACACTGCGGCAAAACATAGGCCACTCGGAGGTGTAACCTGAACATGACCGACCACTTGGTCAACCACAAATCCTATTTGAGCAACACAAGATATACATGAAGATTTGGCTGGTCTCACCTCGAGGTCGGAGGGGGTCGGTGACGGGAACGACGGCGAGGATGATGGAGGGGCTCCTTGATTTCTGCAAAAGAAAAAACCCTATAAGTTATCACTAATACATTCTGAATAATTGCTTAAACTAAAAAAATAACAACAAATATGACATGTTCAACTAGTTCTATTAATTCAACTAGTTCTTACTAAATATAAACTTACTATAAATAGAAAAAAAACTAGTTCTTTCTAAAAATAAAGTAGTTCAACTAGTTATATTAATTATCTTAGTAAAAATACATTAGTTCTATTAATTCAACTAGTTTATTAATTTACTTACTAAACTAGTTCAACTAAAACTAAACTAGTTCAACTAGTTTATTAATTTACTTACTAATTATTTTAAACACTTACTAAAAATAGTAAAAATAAACTACATTATACAATAGTAAAAAACATCTACTATTAACCATACTGCCCTAGTTAACTAGTATCATCACTACTACTAATTAACATCTACTACTACTCAAAATCATTATCTATGAACCCTAAATTAACATCTACTACTACTAATTAACATCTACTACTACTCAAAATCATTATCTATGAACCCTAAATTAACATCTACTACTACTAAAAAACATCTAGTACTAACTAAGCAGAGAGAAAGGGGTGGGGGGCTTACAGAGAGGGGAGAGACGGTGGCGGGGAGGTGCTCGGCGACGGAGAGGTAGGGGCGGCGAGGGCGGGCTCGGGATCGGGAGGCGGCGGTGCTGGGCGGGCTCGGGCGGCGGCGATGAGGTCGAGGGCGGCGACGGTGAGGTCGAGAGCGGCGGCGGGCGGCGGCGGTGAGGTTGAGGGCGGCCTCGGGCGTTAGCGGTGAGGGCAGGCTCGGGCGGCGGCGACAGAGGAGTAGGGGAACAGGGGGGAATGAAGGACTTAGCAAAATTTTGAGCCCGCGCGTGGTTAAGTCGAACTAGCAGTAGCGCACTTTAGTAAACGCGCTATAGCTAACGTAGCAATAGCACGTTTTATGTAAAAACGCTATTGATAAGTCTAAACTTAATTAGGTGCAATACTTAGCAGCAGCGAGTTTTGAAGGAAAACACTGCTACTAAGTACTTTAGCAGTAGCGCGCCCAAGGAAGGGCGCTACTACTATATCTAGCCTGGAGGCAATGCCGTGGCAATTATAGTAGTAGCGCTTGTTTCATTTAGAGCGCTACTGCTACCGCGTTATTAGAAGCAAGCTTTAGTCAAGCTCGCTACTGCTAATTATTTGTTTTTAAACCGCGATGCTGCTAAGATTCTGTGTATAAGGCCCTAGTAATGTGAGTGGGCTTCCGACTAGCGCACCATAGCAACAAATGGTAGCTCACCCTACTTCATTGTTTTCCATTCGTGCAACAGCAACATCAGCCCACGTTTTTGTGCCGGTATCCGGGCTACTTCGACCGTATTTTCCAGTGGTAGTGTGTGTGGACACATGGCAACATGGTGTCGGCTTTGGTAGCGATGTCTAACGCATCTGCGACATCCATCAACGACGATTGTAAGTGGAGCTATGCAGTTGACGGTTTCATGTCAATCTGGTAGGTGAAGCACATGCAGTTCGGCTAGGGCTTCATGTATACAAGTGTGCTATCTGTAACGCATGTCCTATAGATAGCAGTCCCAACCTCCAGGTGACGTGATGCTATGGCGCCGTTGGCCCCGGATCCAGCTAGGCTAGATTGACCAATACGATAGGAAACTCCCAGATGGTGATGAGGCAATGGCTAGAAGCGATGAGGAGGCAGCCCTCAACATGCTTCCAGCGTTTTCTCCTACATTTTCCCCTCTTTATGTAGGGCCAATTTGTTGAGCATCAATGCTTAACTTTGCTTGCCGAATAATCAATCATATATGGTGTGCACATTAACAGGTCTAGAGGGCAGGGATTGATCTACATTTAAAAAATATCGAACTAATAATTAACAAAATGCCTAGGATACGACCCAACCAGCCACGCACCACGCGCCTTCCGCATGTACAAATCGCTTGGGTAAAACATTTATTAGGTTTGTGGTGGTGGCTTGTGTTTTAAATACTCCATCCGTTCATAAATATAAAATGTTTTTGATATTTTTAATATAGACTACATACAGACTGAAATGAGTCAACAAACACACTACATCGTGTCTATGTATATCTGATTTAGAAAAAGTTAGAACATCTTATATTTGTGCATGGAGGGAGTAGATATGTATAGCCACCTTAAGGCGGTGACATGAAAACCAAAGTAGCTCTATTGACCCAAAACAGAGGCAGCACAAGGAAAAAGAAAGTCCAATAGTAATCTATATCTATATCTATACCTACTAATAAAACAAGGTGCGTTTCGCCTATATTTTCATCCGTTCACCGTCGGAAAAAAAAATTTACCCGAGGTGGTACTAAAGTCTTAAGCGTTTGTTTGCTAGAAAAAGAATTGTTGTACGTGGGCCGCGTGCGGTGGCCCAGCAAAGCCAGCCCATTTATTTTTCTGCCCATGCAGCTGGGAAAACTCTATTTTTCGCACAGCACGATAAATAGTCAGAATTTCGCACAGGGCAAACAATAATGGCTGGCCCGTTTCTATTTTTTCTGTGTTTTACTTCTACTTTTATTGTCCTTTCCCTGTATCTTTTTTCAGTTCCAAGTTTATTTTTCTTTTTGATTTTATTTCGTAAATTAAAATTACCAAAAAAGTTCAGAATAAAAAAAGAAATTTTGGAAAATGTTCAGAATTGCAAAATTTTGTTTCTATTTTAAAAATATTCGGAAATTATAAAAAGTTTCCTTTTAAAAAAATATTGTTTTGCATAATTGTTAGGGATGTCAAAAAATAAAATGGCATTTCAAAAAATGCCCCAAATTTGAAAAATACTCCTGTTTTAGTGAAATTTTAAAACTACAAATAATGTTCGTGTATAAAAGATACACATTTTCTAAAAATCTTATGAATTCTCAACACATGTTCGAGTTTAAAAAAATGGTTCACAAATTCATATAATGTTTATGTTTTCTGTGTTTTACTTCTATTTTTATTCTCCTTTCCCTATATCTTTTTCACTTCTAAGTTTATTTTTATTTTGGAATTTATTTCATAAATTAAAAATTCTCAAAAAAGTTCAGAAGGAAAAAAGCAAGATTTGGAATATGTTTGTAATTCCAAAATTTTGTTGCTATTTTTTAAAAAATTTAAAATTGCAAAAAGTTGCCCATTTTGATTAAATTATTGTTTTTCAAAATTGTTTGGAATTTCGAAAAAGAAAATGGCATTTCGAAAAGTGCTCCAAATTTGAAAAACATTCATGGTTTCGTGATATTTCAAAATTGAAAATAATGTTCGTGTAGAAAAGATACACATCTCCTAAAAAATCTTATGAATTCTCAACACATGTTCCCTTTTTAAATAAATGTTCATGTTTTTATTTTAAAAATTGGTGTTTTCATAAAATTTTTTGAATTTTAAATTATAGTTAATTTGTTAAAAACTGCTCAGCATTTAAAAAATTATTCATGTTTCTTAGAATATTCATAAACTTCATACCTTAAAATCCCCTCGATTGAAAGGATTGAAAGGAATAGTAGATTAAATAACTCATGCGCAAACTCTTAAATGTCATTGATCAATGAATGAAAAATAGCAGATTGATTCCTTCACACGTGGCGAAACCGATAAGCTAAATGTTTCTTTTTCATGTGCCCACATATAATTCTCACTGATTTTAAATGCATACTGATTTATCTCCCGTTGCAACGCACAGGCATATTTGCTAGTAACATATAAAATGGAGAAACAACTTCTGTGTTTTTGAATTGCATTTAAATTTCTAGCTTTGATGTTGTAATTTGAATGAACGTAGTGTATAAACACTTGTAATTACCCTCCTCCAATATATGTAAATGGTTTTAACTACCGCCATGATGGAACATATTGTCTCCCAAGCGAAGAGTGCACTTCAAATTGTGCCTATGAAGACAGCAAACACTCGAGAACAAATGATCTATATCGATTATATAGGAGGGAAAATTTAGCTAGTTATATACGTTGCACATATATTTGTCGCTTGTCGACATTGCATTCAACTAACTAGATAATATATATTTGTTCGAAAAGGAGGATTACCCTGTGTTCTCTTCAAGACTAGGCCGGGTGGGCCTCGTGGCGGGGATCCCAGTCTTTCCTAACAGTGAGGGCGTGGGGCTGGGGCGGCCGTGGCACGTATTAGGCAGTGTCGTCGGGTAGCTTTCGCATGGTTAGGCATAAAATGCCATCTGTATAGTACACACGATTCAACTGTGCAAAATCTTGTGAACTTGTTTTCCTGACTAGCATGTGCGACTGGATTGGAGGGTGCTTAACAACATAATTTTGCACTATTGCAAGCATAGGTTAGCAAAACCATAATAGCACTAGATGAGACCCAACTGGACATCACAATGACATAGCAATGTGCCCAAGCTAATTAGGTAGGGACATTTACATTTGTGCCCCTAACTGGAACCCACTACTCATATTTGCCCCTAATTTTGAAGCATGCTCAAATTTGCCCCTCTACCGTTAGTTGCCCTTATAGAAATGTTGTTCTGCGTCGTTACCGTCCTGTCAAAGAGCTTTGACCGTCTCCAAAAAAAAGCCAAAGAAATTAAAAAAAACTGAAATTTTGTGGGATCGAAGGTACTCAAGTGCCCAAGGTGCATGCAAATTTTCATGTTGTTTGGACACTCGAGGAGCTCACGACAAAGGAAAAACAGTAAATATGTACGCCTGTGAACAGTAAATTCAACAAAATAGGAAGAAAATTCAAAAAAAATGAAATTTTTTGGCATCCAAGATGCTCGGGTGCGCAAGGTGTGTGCAAACTTTTGTTGTGTTTAGACATTGTAGGAGCTAGTGGAGAAAAAAAAATATGGCCAGAAAAACTTTGAAAAAATACACTATTTTTTTTTGGCTAAAGCTCCTCGCATGTCATTTGATAACAAAATTTTGCACACACCTTGTGCACTCGAGCGTCTTGGATACCAAATTTTTTTCATATTTTTTGAATTTTCTTGCTATTTTTTTTGAATTTACTGTTCATAGGCGTACATATTTACTGTTTTTCCTTTGCCGTGAGCTCCTCGAGTGTCCAAACAACATGAAAATTTGCACGCACTTTGCGCACTTGACTACCTTCGATCCCACAAAATTTCAGATTTTTTTTGCTATTTTTTTCGAGACGGTCAAAGCCCTTTGACCAGATGATAACAACACAAAAGGACATTTCTATAAGGACAACTAACGGCAGAGGGGCAAATTTGAGCATGCATCGAAATTAGGGGAAAATCTAAGTAGTGGGTTCCTGTCAGGGGCACAAATGTAAATGTCCCAATTTGTGTTTTCCCAAATTTGTTGCCCTTATATTACAGAGTAATTGTTGTTTCCGAAAAGGGAGTACCCCGGCCTCTGCATCAAAAGATGCACACAACCAATTTTATTAAACATGGTAACAAGTTCAAATCATCGAGTACCAAACAAAACTAAAAATAAAAGGAGAACACGACCACAACCGATCAGATACAAGATTAAATACATCATCCACATGTTCTGCGAGTGGATCTTCTGCCAAACTGGTTGAATATCTTTGTGTGCGGGGGGGGGGGGGGGTGCGTGTGTGCATGTGTGTGTTTGTGTGTGTGTGTGTGCGTGTGTGTGTTGGTTGTGGGCGTCCTAACCATGCAGACAACGGGTATGTGATCATTGTGCTTGTATCTCCGAAGCTTCATTTTGAGTCAATAAAGTCCACTCTTTATCAAAAAAACCTCTAAGCAATCTGTTTGTTCCACAATTTAAATGAGTTGGTGAATATGATGAGTGAAGTATAAAGTACAAAATCGATATAATTTGGTTTTCTGAATGTCAGATATGTGAATAGAAATAGAGGTGAGTGTGACATGTACTAGTAGTTATGTATTGCATACAACATCCGTTGTGTAAATTAAATCGTTCTTTCTTGTCTATATTTTTTCCAGATATTTCAACAGGAGGTAGATGCAGAGAGATGGATGCCAGTATCAGTGTTTCTTTGGGTGCTATGAGACCCCTTCTTAAGAAGCTTGACATGATGCTAGGTCCTCATGGATGCAAACTGACCAAGGGGGTCAATGATAAGTCGCAACTCCTCAAAGATGATCTTGAAGAAATAGGCACATACCTTGAAGATCTGTTAGAGGTGGAGGACCCCCCCCCCCATGGCGGCCAAGTGTTGGATGAAAGAGGCACGTGAGTTATCTTATGACATCCTAAATTGTATTGACAACTTTGTGCCCTTTGAGTGTCTTGGCTACAAATCTGACCACAAGATGACTCATGTTAAGATTCCCAAGAGGCTCAAGTGGCAGAAACAGATTGAATATGCAGCTCCTGATGTGTTAGGACATGTTATCTCCAAAACCATCCGTGTTGATGTCATTCATGCTCCTAGGAAGCTCAACTGGTACCAGCAGATGGTTGAAAAGGTATCAGAATTCAGGATCTCTGTCCGGGAGGTGATCCGGCGGTACGAGAGGTACCAGCTCCATTGTTGTAGCACCTCGGCAGCATGTAGATTTTCAGCCATTGGGCCTATAATGCCAATGTCGCCACTGCCTTGTGAGAAAACTTGTTCCGGCCTAGTAATTGATGGTCGGATGAGCAAGCTTATCAACTCTCTGGCTAACGACGTAGATCAACAGCTCAAGGTGGTGTCTATTCATGGATCGGGATGTCTTGGTAAAACAATGCTTGCCAAAGTGTTGTACAATAAAATTCGAAGTAAATTCCATTGCCGGGCTTTCGTCCGGGTGTCCAAAAAGCCTGAAATGAAGAGGCTTTTCCGTGACATGCTATCACAATTCCAGCGGAAGCAGCCCCTAGCAAGCCAAGACGCTTCCGATGAACTTCGCGTTACTGCCGAAAATATGAGGAATTATCTACATGGCAAGAGGTACTTATTTTCCACATGCAAATCGTATGTACTAGTTGTATTGCATACTATGTACTTATTTTCCACATGGTCCAGAATTGCATGTACTACATTAAATCCCTACAGGTTGCTCTTTTGTTTTGACAAATAAAAGGCATGATAATATATAGTCAATTTCTGAAAAGATGTTCTTCAGATAAGCTTTACGGTGAGCTAGAAAAGCTCGATAGTAAGCATTACAGTGAGCTAGAAAAGCTTCAGTACATGTCTGTCGAGTGAACGGACATTAGTTTTAATCTTCAAGTCAGCACTAACTTGATGCTGGCAGTAATATTTAACATCAGATTAATACCATAAGTCATGAACATGTATGGACTAAACATTCTTTCTTTTCTAGCATATCTAGTTGTTGTTACTGTTAGCCTGGCACTTAAATATATATAACATGCGTGCATTCTTGACATGCAGATATCTGATTGTGGTTGATGATTTATGGGATACATCAGCATGGGATGTTATTAATCAGCTTTTGCCCAAGTGTATTCAAGGAAGCAGAATTATAACAACTACACAGATAGAAGATGTTGCATTAGCATGTTGCTGCAATGACCCAGAACAAGTTTTTGAGATGAAACCTTTGGATGATGATCACTCAAGGAAGCTATTCTTTGGCAGGCTTTTTGGCTGTGAAAGTAACTGTCCTGAAGAACTGAAACAAGTTTCAATCCAAATTGTAGAAACATGTGGTGGTTTGCCGCTAGCCACTATCAGCGTTGCTAGTCTTTTAGCAAACCAGCCTTTTGTATCAGTGGATTTGTTGACACACATACATGATTCGTTAGTGTCTTGTTTGTCATCAAATTCAACTTCAGAAAGAACGAGTCAGGTACTGAACCTCAGCTACCACATCCTTCCTCATTACCTCAAGACATGCTTGCTCCAACTTGGTATGTATCCAGAGGGCTCCATAATCTTCAAACATGACCTGGTCAGGCAATGGGTGGCTGAAGGGTTTTTTTGCTGCAAGTGAAGGGCAAAACATGGAGGAAGTTGCAGTAATGTATTTCGATGAGCTTGTTGACAGAAGATTCATTCAACCTGTGTCTATCAATTTCAACAATGAGGTGGTGTCCTGCCCAGTTCATGCCATGGTGCATGATCTTATTGCCCACAAGTCTGCTGAAGAGAATTTCCTTGTGGTAGTAGATCACAATCGAAAGAATTTGGCACTTTCTCATAAGGTCCGTCGACTATCTCTCCAACTTGGTGATGCAAAATATGCCAAGATACCAGCAAACATCAGAAAGTCACAAGTACGTTCACTTGGAGTTTTTGGATTATTAGAGTGCATGCCTTGCATTGGAGAGTTCAAGCTTGTTCGTGTTCTGAACCTTCATCTGTCTGGCCATCATAATGGCGACCAAGAACTGGCTGTGGACCTCACTAGGATATCTGGACTGTTCCATCTTATATATCTAAAGATTGTATGTGATGTCTGCATAAGACTTCCAAACCGTATGAGAGGGCTGAAGTGCTTGGAAACATTGGATGTTATGGATACACCAACTGGCACTTATGTTCCATGGGACATTATATATCTCCCACGCTTGTTGCACCTCAGTCTTCCTCCCGAGAGAAATCTGCTAGATTGGTCTGTTGGTGATAATCTGAGCCTTTGCAAGCCAAACCACCTGCAGGATCTTTGCATGTCCACACCGGCTTCTTCAGATTACGACCATCTGGACAGAAGCATGGAAGCTCTGGATTATTTAATGTATAGACATGACAGCCTGAAAACTGTAAAACTGGTGGCTCATGTATCCTCGGTTAGCTATGGTGACACTTCTAAAGCAAGAGTACGGTGGAGGTTAGATAGACCTAACCACCATATCCAGAGATTTGAGGTCTCAGCTTACAGCCCCATCATATTTTGCAGAATGCATTTGTGGGAAATCGAACTTGGCAACCTATGCATTCTGAAGATTGCAGTGGATGGACTGTCAGTAAATGATGTTGGTATTCTTAGCGGGTTGCCTGCCCTTACTGCTCTGTCGCTGTATGTGGAGAAGTCACCTGGTATTAAGATAATGTTTTGCACGGGGGCTGGATTCACAACTCTCAAGTACTTGAAGCTGAGGTTCATGAGAGGTATAGCTTGGATAAAATTTGAGGCGGACGCAATGCCTAATCTCTGGAAGCTCAGGCTCGTTTTCAACGCCATCCCCCGAATGGACAAACAGCTTGATCTTTATTTGAAGTCTGAGCAGTGGAAACAATATCGACATGGTACTGCATTAATCAGCATCGAGCATATGGCAAGCCTTAGAGAGGTCTCCGCAAAATTCGGGGGTGCAGCTGGTGATCTGCAGTTTGTCTCGAGGATCGGCGTAGTTAGTAATCATCCGAGCAATCCTATAATTGACGTGCAACTAGTGGATTCTGGTTCCCATGGTGATAAAAGGTAGTGTTAGTTATTCAATTTAACCTGATTCTGGTTCACATGGTCGTAACTCTTCAGTCATTCAATTTAACCTGATTTGACTATTCATGCTCTGAAGAAGCTATCTCATGTCTGTTGTAATCTGCAGGATATCATCGGAGTCCTCTTTGCGCCTGCATCCTCCAAGTATGCTATTCAACACGAGTTGTAAACTTGTAATAGAGATGTTTTGTCATCAGGTGATAAATTTGCTTGTAAGAATTAGCAAAACGATGGATGAATTGTTGGCTTTTGTCAGGTGCAGATGGTGGAGAGCAGCAGGATGTGGTCTCCTGGAGCAATATCATTGGTGTGATAGGTCGTGACCTCTTCATCTATTGCCTCCGCCGCCTCTCCCGGTGGGAATATGGCGCCATCGCCTCCCTCAACCGTGATTTCAATTCGGTGGTTCGTAACGGGGACATCTACCGCCTGCGTCACAAGAACAGGGTAGCGGAGCACTGGCTATACCTCAATTGCGGTAGTAATCCTCCGGAGTGGGAGGCTTATGACCCGTCCACTGGGCGCTGGATCCAAGTGCCCAGGATGCCACCGGCTGGAAGCCCCTACTGGAGGTCGCTCGCTGTCGGAACCGAGCTGCTGGTGTTTGGGTCCGCAATGGATGCCTTGAGATATAGCATCCTTACCAATTCATGGACAGGGCTGGCTGATGCTATGAACACGCCGCGGTACTCGTTTGGGTCTGCGAGTGTTGGTGAAAAGGCGTATGTCGCGGGAGGCTATGGTTCTTCTGGTAATGTATTGAGCTCCGCAGAGATGTATGACTCGGAGACACATACTTGGACACCCCTTCCCAGCATGAATAGGGCGAGGAACGGATGCTCTGGAGCGTTCATGGACGGCAAGTTCTATGTGATCGGTGGTCTTAGCAGTAGCCACGAGGTATTGACATGTGGTGAGGAGTATGACTTGAACCGGCGGTCATGGAGGGTCATCGACAACTTGTCTCAGGGGCTCAACGAGACAGACGAGGGAGCTCCTCTGCTCCTTGCAGTTGTGAAGAATGAGCTTTATGGCGCTGATTACAGTGAGAATAATGATTTGAAGCAGTATGATAAGCTGGACAACAAGTGGATCACTCTTGGAAAATTGCCTGTACAGTCTAAGGACAAAGATGGCTGGGACATGGGTTTCCGAGCATGCGGTGACAGGGTGATTGTTATTGGGCCTCCAATCAATTCTAGTGATGAAAAGGTGGTTGAGCTTCATTCATGGACGCCTGATGGGCAACCGCCAGTGTGGAGTTTGTTTGCCACACGGCCATACGGGGGCAGACAGGTTCTGTGTGCCGTGATGGGTTGCTGAGTTGGTCAACTGAATAAAGGTTGGATGCATGCAAGATATGAGTAAGTTACTTACCTTGTACTGGCTTTGTATAATTTCTGCTTTATCCAGTTTGCTACATGATCTGAATGACACAGTGTTTCTGTTCATATTTCCCTGCAGTGATGGCTGTGCCTCATTCTCGGTCTGAATTTCCTGGAAGAGCTGAGGATACAAAAAGAGACGACATGAATGAGTTCCAGAGAAAGTGCCTGCAGAAACATCCAAATTTTAGTCACTAGCTGTTATTTCCAGTTGCAATAATGTTTTGACGCTTTCTATGGTGCTCTGACGATCTTCATCTCCATCAGCCAACTTTATGTGTAGCGTAGAACGTTACTATCAGTTACTTTTGAACATCGAATTCAGTCTCTAGCTTGCCCTCTTTTTTTTGTTCCAAGATTTTTCAAAGCTGAATAAAAAACAATTTGGACCCGACGATATTCAGTCAGCTGTTCTGAAATGTATTTACTCGTAGTCTGAAATTGCCTGTACAGTATAATCGAAATGGCTGGGACATGGGTTTCCGAGCGTGTGGTGACAGGGTGATTGTTATTTTGGGTCTCCAAACAATTCTAGTGATGAAAAGGTAGTGGTTGAGCTTCATTCATGGATCCCGGATGGGCAACCGCCTGTGTGCTTGCTACAAGATTCGATGCGCAGTGATGGGTTGCTGAGGGGGTGTTTAGTTCAGAAGTCCTAGGACTTTTTCTAGTCCCAGAGACTAATCAAAAAAGACTCTCCAGTAGAGTCTTTTTCTAGTCCCCGTAGAAAAAGTCCCTCCCATTTGGTTCCTAGGGACTTTTTAGGGACTTTTTTTAGTCTCTGGGACTAAAAAGTCCCTGAACCAAACACCCCCTTAATCCACAGAATAATAAATCATAAATGCAGTGGTTCAGACTTTAGTTTATATTAACTGGACATCTATCTAACTGCTGAGCAGACACCTCGTGTTTTCCAAATGGCTTTTCACTGTCGATGATTCAACTTTGGCTGCAACAGAGGCGCATGTCTTCTCTATTATCCATCAGGTGCGCACCCCATATTCTGTAGTCTATTTATTTTTCCCTAGTTCGCTACATGATATGCTTTTTTTCAGTTCTGTTATCATGATCTTATCCCTTTGTTGCACCTGCTGTTGCAAACCTGATGACTCTTCATCTGCTTTGCTCTGCATGTCGCGACCTCTCCTTTGCTTTCCTATGTTTTCTCAACTCTGAATATTTGCATGCCGCTTCCCCTACTTTTGCTCTGTTTTCTGAACTCTGAATATTTGGCGGTAGCCTCCGCGAAACCCTTCGCTTGCTGCTTCTCCGGCATCTCTTTCTCTATTGACTCCTCTGCACCAGAGTCGAGAGACATGCCCACTTGGCAGTGGCAGGTGTGATCGCAGGGTGCAGCGCAGATCCGACGGCCATGGAAACTCGGTTGCGATTTAGAATGTCTTTTGCTTTTACATCATGTCTTTCTTTTTCAGGTGACTGGTTCTGCTATGTTAAATCAATTTATTTTTGCTTCCAGGGATCAATTTGCTGTGTTGGTACCGATGTAGTTTCACCAGCATATATGTATTTCAAGATATAATTATTGCTCTGTGTTAACCAAAGCTAATAAGCATTCATGCATGCATGTATGTATATGGTATAGCAGCCTGCAGACAGAAATGGGTTCATAGAAGCTTCCGGTCCAAATTAACAGGGAGCATGCTGAATATATCGGTGCAGTACTAGACGGCAACATCACAAGTTTATATATCCACTCAAACTCTTGAGAACAATCGTAAGCTTGGAGTACCATATGATTACCAAAGCACCCATGACACCATATCATTTCATGTTTCATCAGCCAAACACAAATTAAGCTTTTAATTCACAAATTAAGCTTTTAATTTTGATTTACTTCATAATGTTCCATAAAAAAGCACTCGTGATAGTATATAGTAGTTACCAAAGCACTGATGACATGGTGTACATCAGCTTGAATTTTGATTTACTTAATGTTCATGCAGTTACATTTAAGCTGGGTGCTTTGTGACAAAATTGTTGTTTGTGCCTGGCTGTACATCAACCAAAATTTGTAAACCTTGCGTGGTGTGGTGTGTATCAGTGTGTGTGATTGATGAACCATATAAACTGAGCTTGATTGGTGTGTTTTGATGGAACAAGAAATGTTATACTATCATCAGTGCTCTGTTAAATACATTGTTATTTGCGGCTGTACCGAAGAGTTTGAGTGGATAATCTTGTAGAGCTACCATCATAGTAGTACTGATATGCTCTTATTCATGATGCCAGCTTCTGATCAATTCAGCAGACCCATAACTTGAATTTACTATAGTAGGTTTCATTCAGACAATGAACTGTAAGTTAAGGCATTCCCATCGGCAACCGTACGTGCCAACCTGTTGATCCTCGGGGAGCGGATGGTTTTCCATACAACACGTGATTACCGTATGTGTTCGTTTTCTTATCTCCATGGCGCGAGCCTCCTGGTTTTCTGGCCGGGTTCCCTTCTCCGGCGTGAGAAGGAGCGGCGGTTGGTGCTTTGCGGCGATCGAGCTCGGGTCATTGGTGCGCGGCCATGGCCATGGGGGGTGAGGACGAATTTGAGGAGGGAGCGCTAACCCATTTCCCGTGCCACATTACACGTATTGGTGGGGTTCAAGAGGAGGAGGTGTGCGGCGTGGGCTTGCGTGTTGCGACTCGTGAGGTGAGTAATGGCAGTGATCGCCATGTATCATGTGGCCAGTTTGACTCCCGACCCACCTCACATTATGGTTTGAAAACAAACTCACATACAGGGAGGGAAACTTGTTGGGAGAACTTCGGCATCCTCTCGAGATAGAATCCATAGCCGTAGCACCAGCTGAGGGTCCAATTCATCATTAAAATCTTATAACACAGGTTCCTTATATTCTAAACTAGAGCAACTAGTCCAACAATCAACGACCATCAAATTTTTAATATATCCACTAAACATCTAAATTGAACTAGACAAATCGTTGAAAGATCTACGGCGCAACAAACATTCATTTTTTGCAGGTTATCTTCAGAGCTACGGCGCTGATCCGTTCCTGGTCGCTACTCACTCCGACGGAGGCCAGGGAGCGTTTGGTTACTGGATCTACCCGCTGGGAGACGGTAGCTCGGGATATCTTCAACCGGTTTGGATGGCGGTCATGTAATATGATAGGCAATTAGTTTCCCTGTCTATTTTTGAGCCAGCCGGTTGTGGTTTATCTCTTTTGGCTAGTTAGTGTTTCTAGCCTTTTGGTTCTGTGTGAGCCTTTTTTTGTCTTTTTTTTCTTTACTTGCGGAGACATTGAGACCTTGTTGAACTTTTTATGTTTATTTAATAAGATGACCGTATGCATCATGCTGATGCAGAGGCCGGGGAGACCCCTTTTCGAAAAAAAAACGTTGAAAGATACAGAAAACAACCTGAATGTTCAGTATGCACTTAGTCACACTCGACAAGTATATACTCCCTCCGCCTGAAAATACTTGTCATCAAAATTAATAAAAGGAGATGTATCTAGACTTATTTTAGTTTTAAATACACCCCTTTTTGTCCATTTTGATGACAAGTATTTTCGGACGAAGGGAGTAGAAACAAATCTGAAACCCTATTTTGATTCCGAGTCAACTTTATAAGTATAAGCCCATGCACTACAAACATAGATTTGGGTCTAATTCCACCAGGGGAAACATGATTAGATCTATTTAAGAATCTATACTTTAAAGCTCAACTAAAGTCGGTAGCGTGTTCAGCTCAGCAGTCAGTTTGCAGGCTACCCGGTTGAGCAGGGCCATGGCGTCCTTCTCTGCTAACGAAAAGAGAGTTATCAGCTGCCATTAACGTGAGAAGGCAGAATCTCCGTCCATGCCGTGGTTGGAAGTAGGACGATCATCGGGCCCTAGGTCGACCTGACGCCTGAAACCTCAAGCTACAGCCAAGTATTGAGAGTCCACAAAGCAGAGGAAGCCACAGGCCAGTATTCAGGGTTCAGAAAGCAGAGGAAGCACAATTGCAGTCTATCTATGTATGCATCAGTTAATTAAGTTCTGATTGTCCATCTTTGCCTGCTGCCTTCTGTCTCCACAAAGCTCGCTGGTAACCAGAGTCTGAGTCGAGGTCTGGACCAAGATGAAGTCACTGGAGCGCAACAGAGTTTGCAATCCAGGCCCTGGGCTCGAAAGACAGACAGAATGAATTAACAGCATCATCATCAAGGGATCTCCCGCAGGTAAGAAGGCCGGATGCCGGAGGGACAGTTACTGAATATAGTTGAAGATGATTGCGATGAGCAAATAACCTTCAGTAATTAATTAATCTGCAAATAAAGACGACGGTGGGTACAAGCAAGTGTGTTAGTGGTAATAAAAAGAAGAAAGAAAGAAACAGGTTGATTACGAGTGGACGGCTTACCTCGCTCGGTCGTGTGTACATTTGCCTTGTCAAGCAAGAAACCCAATCACGCTGCTCGCTGCTGCTTCCAGGATCTCCTCCTCCTCCTCCTCCTCCTTGATCTCGCCCGTCCCACTGCTGCTTGAAACCTCCTGTGCACTATTCTTCTCCGGAAAAGACTCAGCGCCAGTCCGACTGCTGCTGCTGGAAACCTCCCGTGCCAAGCTCTCCTTTGCTAGGAAAACCTCGATCGCGCAGCCAGTGACATGAAAGTAGATCTTGTTGGGATGCTCCCGGGCTTCTTTCCTCACCACGTCAATCATGGCGCTCATGCTCTCTGCTGCTCCTCCATACCATTGCTGGTTGCATCTAAACTCGACACCGAAGAGGTTCCGGAGGTGCTTGATACCCAGAACCGGAGGGTAGTCTTCATTTGCAGGTGGAGGTGGGCCACCGTAGAACTGGAACTCAAATTCGAGAACTTCCAGCATCGGCATCGCTCCTTCCTGGAAGGTGATAACCCGTGGCATGCGGCAGTCGACAATCAGTTTCAAGAGCCTTGGGAACCCTTCACCGCTGACGGCTATGGGCTCTCTGGGGACGACTTCGAGCCTTAGCGTGAGTATGCACAGGTTGGGCATCTCCCGCAGAATCTTGAGATCCTGCTCCTCCTCCAGTTTGCCGATCCTGATATCCAAGGAGCCAAGGCCGTTGAAGTAATCCTTGATCCACTGGGGAACGTGCATGTGCTTTGTGCCAACAATTAGCCCCCCGCATCACCTTCCGAACGAAGCATTTCAATGGACAGGATCTCCTTGGCTAACGCACAAGACACAAGATCACTATTCTTCCAAGCTTGGCGGACCCACTTGGGCACTCCCTCCAATTTCGGAAGCTGACTAGCTTCCCAGGGTAGTGCACGTGCACGGCCGAATATATCTTCTAAATCCAAAAACTCCAGCTTCTTAAGCCCCCCAATTTCCCTTGGTAGCTTTACCACCGCTGTAGAACTCAAGAGCAGTCGTTCCAGATTCTGCAGATTCCCGATCTCACGAGGCAGCTCTGTGAGCATGTGGCTGCGCATCAGGTCAAGAGTCTCTAAGTTATGGAGGTTACCAATCTCACTTGGCAGCTTTGTGATCCGTGTACAACGCGCCTTCAGCGTTTTCAAATGCTGCAATTTACCGATCTCCCGTGGTAGATTTGTCATCCTTTCGATACCGCTGAGGTCCAGAGTCTCTAAATGTTGTAGGTCCCCGATCTCCCTCGGCAGCTCCCTCAGCCCTTTGTTGTAGCTCAGGTCCAGAGTCTTCAACTTCTTCAATCCCCCGATGATCTCCCTAGGCAGCTCTGTGATATCTGTTCCACTCATGCACAATATCTCTAAATGATGCAGGTCTCCCATCTCTCTGGGCAACTCCGTGATCCTCCGGTTAAAACTCACATATAGATTCTTCAACTTCTTCAATCTCCCAATCTCACGGGGTAGCTCTCTAATCCGCGTACCGCTTACGTCCAGAGTCTCGAGATAGTGCAGCCTCGCTATTTCTAGTGGTAGCTCACTAATTCCCAATCCATTTACACCGAATAGGTGCTTCACACGAAGCAGTCCACAGATATCCATCACATGATGATTCCCAAGACCCTTTTCAAACTGAAGATCCAACACTCGCACACGTTCCAATTTCTCAATGGGTAGTCTCTCAGCATCTTTAAAAACAACAAGAGATCGAATCTGAGGCCAATCCAATCCAGAGAAGGGATCCACCCCCTCCGGTGCACCATCATCACCTGGATGCTTGTCAATACATAGCCGATGGATTCGATAGGGATATGCCCATGTGATGTCGGAACTGTAAGTAATGAAATTATCTTCATGTGATTTCCGTCTAAGGAAATTTCGCATCATCGGATTCAATTGGTAGGCACTGTCATGATTATGCTGCATCAATAAACCTCTCTCACTAAGCTCTTCAAAATATTCTTCTGCTTCATCCACTTTATAAGTAAATCCTTCAGCGACCCATCGCATGACCAAATCATTCTTGCGAAAAGGGTAATTCTCAGGGTATACACTGCAGTATAACAAGCATGTCTTCAACATATGGTGAGGAAGATTGGTGTAGTCAAGCTGCAAACTGTGTACCAACGGTTGAAACCCTGGAGTGTTCTGAATTCCATTTTGCTTAACTTGCTTCTCAATCATATCTTGCACATCACTTGCCTTTACATGTACCCCTAGTTGTTCATGTTGCTCTCGGAGGACCATTACCATTGCTGAAAACATGCAAAGTAGTGCTAACGGAACACCACCACACATGCTCACAATAGGATGGTCACAGTTAAAGCCTTGTCCAACTGTGTCAGGCTTCATCCAAGCAACGAAATTTCCCACACTAGATCCGTAGAGCCATCTTTTCAATTCGGGAGCCCATATAGGATTCATTCTGATGCAAAGCTTACTATTATCCAAATCATATCCTGGTAGAGAAGCAATACGAGTTTTTTGTTTTTTAAGAGAAAGATAAACCATCGGCCTCTGCATCTTGACGATGCATATATGAGTTGTGATGACAATTCTACTGGCGAGATTATTTTGTGGGAAAGACTTGGTGATGATGTCCCATTCTTCACGATGCCATATGTCATCAATTATTACTAGGTACCTAGGCAAGTTGGTTGCACAAGATAATTAATTAGTAGGCAGCTTGACCAAATTAAATTCAGAAATCCAGGACTGAAATCCTGATCCTGACAGTGAATATTTCTAAAAGAATTTAACTAAATTTAAACTTTAATGTAAATTTGCACACCTTTTGTCATCTAGGAAATTTGATATGGCGTGGATAAGACCTTCCTCTGTCATTGCTTGGGTGTCAGCAGGTGGTTGAGCTCCTACTTGCTTGAGAATGCTTGTGAGAACCCCCTTCATGTTGGGAGTTGGAGTGACGGACACAAAAGCCCGGGACTGAAACTTATTTCCAATCTCCTCATACACAAGGCTGGCAAGGGTTGTTTACCCCACACCAGCCATTCCAACAATGGATGCGGTTTTGAGCTGCTGCTGCACCGCTGTGGTCCCTTCTTCTTCTCCTCCTTCTCCTATCAGGTATGTGATGAGGTCATTCTTCCATCTGTCCATTCCAAAGATGTCCGCCGCATCCTTGCGAACAAATGGAGCTCGAGGAGGCGGTATTCTGGGGTGGTTGTTTTTCTTCCTTGAAAATAAGCTGGAGATGGGCTGAGCAGACTTCCACTTGCTGCGGCACCGGACCGACACTTCATCCACTCTTGCCCTGAAATCTTGGAAGGGGCTTGCTTTGATCTTGGTCTGCACCATCAAGCGCTTGCTTCTGCGGCTGCCCTCCAAAGTGAGGTTGAAGTCGTCGATGGCATCAAGCATGTCATCGGCGAGATCCAGCGCCTCCTTCTTCAGTTCCTTGGATTCTGCATCAAGAATCTCCTGCCCCCATGCCGCCCAGAGGATGGAGTGCACATGCTTGAGCTTTGATCTGATGAACTTGACGTCCTTGCGAGTCCGGCGCCGGAGCTTGCACTCGCTGCCCAGCAGAGCACCCAGCTTCGCTACAACGGGCCCCAACGCCCCCGTGGCAGCAGTCACGGGAGCTCCTTCCATAGCTCAGCTAGGCCGTACGAACAACAGGCCTCTCTCTCTCTGTCTCTCTGTGTGTGTGTGTGTGTGTGCAGTGCACTCCCCGATCTACTTTTGAATTGGAGAAACTTACGCCAGGAGATGAGTGGAGAGGAGAGCCGCTGTGGTGCGAGGAATCTTTTATTTAACTTATTAATTACATACTTATAATAATGTGCATGGGATGATGGGGCCATTCTGTTCTTCTCGAGTGCATGTGCATGCAGCACACAGCTTCGTTTGAGGCGGGCACGCGGATGAGTGCATCATCACTCCGCAGACAGACGAGGCAAAAGCATCTTTGTCCTTTTTCCTCTTGGTTTTCGCATGCCCTTGCGTGGAGCAACAGTAAAAGTAGCCCCAAACGATCGAGCATCACGAGTAGTCGGGTCGGCGGCGAGTTGTTGGCGAGGAGGCAACGAGCATCTTTTCTACATGTTTTACACTGTTCTACCACCCCCCACCCCCCACCGCTTTAACACTTTTTGCATCCACTCATCAGTGATATGCTTTCCTACTCATCCGGTAGCATCTCCATAATCAAATCCAACCCCCTCTCTCTCCCTCTCTCACTCACCAGCAAGAAAAAAAAAGAAACCGTACTAGACTGGGAGGCCTTTTTCACTACTTTGACCCTTTTAGAAAACTTTTGCGCAAAATGAACTCCACACAAATCTATTTCATAATTCGATCCTTTTGGTAACGCCACAAACCGTGGCGTTTCTTTTTTTATTTAAAAACGCCGAACTAGCTAGGGTTGCTGCATTTCATAAGTAAATGGAAATATGAGCAAGCTACTTGCAATGCCAACACCCATGGCGTTTCATGCATGGGCACCAACGCCAGCCATGCTTGGCGTTTCCAGCAACGCGAGATAATTTGACGTTTCCGCCCTGCCACGTAGCGTCCCGACCAGGCCAGCAACGCTGGCTAGCTCGGCGTTTTCAGATAGAGAAGAAACGCCACGGCTTGTGACGTTGTCAAATGGGTCAGATCGTGAAATAGTTTTGTGTGGAGTTCATTTTGTGCGAAAGTTTTCTTAAAAGGGTCAAAATAGTGAAAAGAGCCCCTGTCCTGATCTACCACGGTTTAAGATCGGTGCAACCATAATTCAGCAGACTTGGACGCGTTTGATAGCCTGCATTAGGTCAAGCCAGACCCGCGCGGGTTGTTTTTGAGCGGTTTGGTTACCTGGGTCGTATTGAAGAATTGGCCCACACGAAACTCAAAGCACCTCTCAGCTTGCATTTAGAAGAACACTCAAATCAACCGCCTTCGAGCGCACATGGTGGGTCCTCTTGCACGAGAGGCTGTGAATGGTATACAACCGGTACCTTGTTTCTTCTTTCACCTCCATTAAGCTCCTTCTCTAATCTCCTTTCTTAGGTCCCTTCTAATCCACACAATAGTGCAGCAATTTGAGATAAGCTCTACATGAAAAAATGCGCATCGATGTTATGCTTCCATTTTTGTGATCACTTCGTAGTTTCTCGACCTTAAATGTCTAATTTCGTCTTCAGTTTTGGAGTTATTTTGAATGAATTTTGTCAAATTCATTGCGCACCGTCGACCGTTTGAATTCTCTTTTGATCAGTAGCTTCATCTTACAGTTTCACACGACTTCCATGTTGCACATTTTCTGTTTCGACGATTGTAGACGACTAAATCTGACTTCTTCCTCATATGAAGCATATACTCATATGTGTGATTTGTGTTAATGACACTCCTTAAGCTCGGTCTCCTCTCCTTTGTCTTGTTGCACCGGTGTCACCGCCGGTGTAGCTCCTCTCGGCCTCCTCTCCCGCGCGCTGTTACACTAGCGTCACCACCGGCGTCGTTCCTCTCAGCCTCCTCTCTCTTGTCCTAATATACCCACGCGGTCGTTGTTCCTCTTTGCATTCTCTACCATGTCCTGCTACACTGAAGCCATCACCGGCGTCGTTCCTCTCGGCCTCGCTCACGTCCTACTACAATGGTGTCATCGCCATCGTCGTTCCCTCCCGCATGTTGTTGCATTAGCGCCACCCTCGGCACCGTTTCTCTCGACCTCCTCTCCCACGTCCTACTACACTCTCTCGGTCGTCGTTCCTCTTTGTGTCGCCTCCCATGTTCTGCTACACTGAAGACATCACTGACGTCGTTCCTCTCGACATTGTCGCTCGCATCCTACTACAATGGCAGCTCGTCATCGTCGTTATTCTTGGCCTCCTTCTCCGCGTCCTACTACACCGGGCCCGTCATCATCGTCGTTCTTTTCGGTCTCCTCCTCCCCGTCCTACTACACCGACGCCGCCATGGCGGGCACACTGCAATTTTCTTCATCATCCTCTGCCTCAATGCCCTTCTATTCGTTACTGGATGACCCACAAGTATAGGGGATCAATTGTAGCTCTTTTTGGCAAGTAAGAGTGTCAAACACAACGAGGATCTGAAGGAAATGACAAGTGGTTTTTAGTAAGATAATGTCTGCAAGTGCTGAAATTGTAAGTAGCAGAATAGTTTGATAGCAAACTAATTTGTAACGAGCAAGTAACACAAGTAATAACAAAAGTGCAGAAAGATAGCCCAATCCTTTTGAGGCAAAAGACAGGCCAAAACGGTCTCTTATGATAAGCAAAGTGTTTTTGAGGGTACACGGGAATTTCATCTAGTCACTTTCATCATGTTGGTTTAATTCGTGTTCGCTACTTTGATAATTTGATATCTGGGTGGACCGGTGCTTAGGTGTTGTTCTTACTTGAACAAACCTCCTACTTATGATTAACCCTCCCGCAAGCATCCGCAACTACGAGAAAAGTGAAGGAAATATGCCCTAGAGGCAATAATAAAGTTATTATTTATTTCCTTATATCATGATAAATGTTTATTATTCATGCTAGAATTGTATTAACCGGAAACATAATACTTGTGTGAATACATAAACAAACTAAACGTCACTAGTATGCCTCTACTTAACTAGCTCGTCAATCGAAGATGGTTATGTTTCCTAACCATAGACATGTGTTGTCATTTGATTAACGAGATCACATCATTAGGAGAATGATGTGATTGACATGACCCATTCCATTAGCTTAGCACCCAATCGTTTAGTATGTTGCTATTGCTTTCTTCATAACTTATACATGTTCCTGTGACTATGAAATTATGCAACTTCCGTTTGCCGGAGGAACATTTTGTGTGCTACCAAACGTCACAACGTAACTGGGTGATTATAAAGGTGCTCTACAGGTGTCTCCAAAGGTACATGTTGGGTTGGCGTATTTCGAGATTAGGATTTGTCACTCCGATTGTCGGAGAGGTATCTCTGGGCCCTCTCGGTAATGCACATCACTTAAGCCTTGCAAGCAATACAACTAATGAGTTAGTTGCGAGATGATGTATTACGGAACGAGTAAAGAGACTTACCGGTAACGAGATTGAACTAGGTATTGAGATACCGACGATCGAATCTCGGGCAAGTAACATACCGATGACAAAGGGAACAACGTATGTTGTTATGCGGTCTGACCGATAAAGATCTTTGAGGGAGTCCTGGACTATGGGATGTCCGGATAGCCGAACTATCATCATCGGCCGGACTCCAAGACTATGAAGATACAAGATTGAAGACTTCGTCCCGTGTCCGGATGGGACTTTCCTTGGCGTGGAAGGCAAGCTTGGCAATACGGATATATAGATCTCCTATCATTGTAACCGACTCTGTGTAACCCTAGCCCTCTCCGGTGCCTATATAAACCGGAGGGTTTTAGTCCATA
Source organism: Triticum aestivum (assembly GCF_018294505.1). Lineage (NCBI taxonomy): Eukaryota > Viridiplantae > Streptophyta > Magnoliopsida > Poales > Poaceae > Triticum > Triticum aestivum. The sequence goes on from NC_057803.1 coordinate 749,516,670, forward strand.
GGACGAACAATAATCATACCATAGGCTAGCTTTTAGGGTTTAGCCTCCTTGATCTCGTGGTAGATCCACTCTTGTACTACCCATATCATCAATATCAATCAAGCAGGAGTAGGGTTTTACCTCCATCGAGAGGGCCCGAACCTGGGAAACATATAAATATCGTGCACGCAGATTGGTAATTACTTCATCTTTTTTTTTACAGTTAATCGGCAATTCATGTTATTTTATCTAGTCTAGAAAGAAAAAAAGACAAGGTGGAGATAACTATATAGACAGGGAGCGTGCATGCCTTGATTCCCGCAGGTGGAAATGCACGGCAAGCTTTGCTCAATCAGGCTGAGAAACTGGAAAAGGTTAAGAAAAGGAGATCCTGAGATACATGGCTAGCTGCCCGTAGAGATCAGCACTAATGAATAAATAAATACACACTTAGTTACCTCATACTCCAATACTTTATATCCATTAATTCGATATGACGTATGAGACGGTTGAGAAGCATATATCAATTGCATGCCTCGCTGTTTCCGCAGCCTTACTGAAGTCCGCACGACCGGCTATTACAACGACTGACACTTTCTGAAGCAAAGGGAGGTTCACTAGGCTACTAAAGTCAAAATCAAAGTGAATATTGTCATCATTAGCCCGTGCTATCACGTGGAACCTAAGAGATTCAACGATCGGCACATCTCCCTTTACAAACGAGCCGAGTGTTTCCTCTGTCTTGAAGACCCTCAGCTTGGGGAACGCACCTGCACCACCCATGGGGTCATGGTGGAGAGTTTAACATGTTTCCAACTCGAGGGTAACAAGCTCTCAGAAACCTCCAAAGACCTCCAATTTTGGATTGTACACATGCAGATGTAAATGGGAGAGGTTAGGAAGAAGCAAAGGATTGATTCTTGCCACCAGCCTAGGTTCTAGGACACTTTCGAGAAAATCTTTTCTAGGCTTTTTCTTTGTCTTTTTAAGATGGTTGTGATGTCCACGTGATGTGAGAATATTTTTTACTTTTTTTTGACATGATGGTAAGGTGCGCATATCTTCCTCTCAAGCGGCCCGCAGTGGCGCGCCCCAACCACTACTACGTATATATATGAGTGCGTTGATATCATCGAGACAAGAAGCATCGGCATGTGTGGTTGTACATATCAATCAACTTGATGCCCGCCTGCAGCTTGTCTCATCTGTGAGGATCGGAGGTCGCCAATCTAGAGGAGGAGCAGGTTGCCAGGTCCATGGTCGCTCTCAACAGCTGTTCGTGAGGTTCTTTGCTTTGTGAGAACATATCCTGTGCACCTGACCGGCTCGAACCCTAGGATTAAAAAGAGAGGGACTGGATGTCGTGCAAGGGGAAACTATGGTTACATTTTGTAGAATAAAACTTGAAGTGCAGCTCAATTCTGTCCTGCCCTGTCTTCTCTCATGTTCCCTCTCTTCTTTCCCCTGTTTTATCTCCCGTGCCACCGGACCATGGTGATGCATGCTAAGGTTAGAAAAAAATCGCCCATGTCATGTCTGTTCCTCTCTCTCATGTACCTAGCCAGGGATCTGCCTCTGCTCTGTCTTCTGTACCTACAAGGGGGTCTTCGCCATAGAAGCGTAGCCGCAGCCTCCTGCTTCCTCTGGAGCTAAGTGGGGCCCACGAGCTTAGAGGGGCGCGCCCTGTGAGCTCATGGCTCTCCCGTAGCATGTCTCGCCTTCTCCCGAAGCTTCTAGTGTCCCTTTTGGTCCAGAAAAAATCACCGCAAATTTTCATCGTTTTCTGACTTCGTTTGATGTTGATCTTCTGAAAAGGCAACAACAAGCAGAATTAGTCCCAAAAAATGATATAAAATAGAATAAAAATGCATATAAAGTATCCAAAATTGATAATATAATAGCATGAAACAATCAAAATTATAGATACGTTGGAAACGTATCAATGGGACTTGCGATCGGCCAGTGCAAAACTGTTGGTGACGGCACCGCCAAAGGAAGCTTAAACCCTAGCCCGGGCCCTAGGGAAAAAAAACCTAACTTTGATGTCTAGAAAAGCCTTCCACTTTGAACAGCATCTTGCATCACAACAGGTCAGAACCTTTGGGATCTCCTCGGATGCATAAACAGGAGCTCAACGCACATGGGTAACGCACGACTGGGCCGGCCCACCGACGCGAAAGCTGCTTGTGTTTCCAGTATCGCACAACCTAAACACCCCCCCCCCCCCCAGAAAAACAACTAGACGACGCTAGGATTCGATCACACGATCCCGCTCACACCAAACTACGGCCCTGATCAGTTAGCCACTCCACCACATAGCAGCTCCTGAACATTAAGGTGCCAAACACTATAAAAACATTAAGCAGGGTTAAGATTTTGGAAAAATAAATTTTAGAAACATTTCTTGAAAATTCCAAACAATTTGCGATGCCAATTGTTTTTTTGGTATTCCAATTTTTTTCCTGAAAAAAATGTGAACAAATTTTGTAATCCGAATTTTGAAAAAACACGAACATTTTTAGCAAAACCTAACAGTTTTTAAAATCGTGAACAATTTTGGAAAAACTGAAAATTTTCTGACATTGTGATTTTTTTTAAAACAAGAAACATTTTCTGAAATTCCTGAACGTTTGTTGCAACATATTTTCTGAAACTGTGAACAAATTTTGGAAATGCGGACATATTTTGAAATTCTCGTACCTTTTCTGAAACATGAGCATTTTATGAATGACATTCTGAACATATTTTGAAAAGGAGAACATTTTTTTAAAACATGAAAAATTTATTTCGAAAACAAGAACATTTTCTAAAATTACTGAATATTTTTTAAAAATTATGTACAAAATTTGAAAACATGATTTTTTTTAAAATTCCTGAAAGACTTGTTCAAACACGGACATTTTTTGAAATTGCAAACAAAATTTGAGAACAGGAATATTTTCTGAAATTCTTGAACATTTTTTGAAATTGGGAGAAAATTTTGAAAACAAGAACATGTTATAAAATTCTGAATAAATATTTGGAATTTTCAGACAAAAGGAACATTGAAAAGGAAAAACGAAAGAGCAAAGAAAACATGCACAAACGAAATGGGCCCCAGAACGCGGGGGGCGAAAAGGAAAGTCTAAGGTTCTTCAACTGTGGTTTGGTTCGGAATGCGAATCCACTTCAGACGAATCTCTTCAGTACGAGTATATATTATTCAGCGTGTAGGCTGTTTTGTTTGTTACCAGGTACTCCCCCCGTCCCATAATATAAGAACGTTTTTGACACTAGTGTAGTGTTAAAAACGTTCTTATATTTTGCGACAGAGGGAGTAATTTCCTTTGACATTCTGGATTACTTCCGTATGAATTAATGTTCCTCTTTTCAGTACAAATGGCAGCTAATTTTCTTTCTCTAACGCAGATATGTTGATTGGGAAGGGAAGAACTATGTGGAGAGTGGAGACTGACATTGGAATGTAACTTGGATAAGTACAGTCTTCTGTTTGTGTGTGCACCAAGGTTTTGGTTACCGGTCGAAATTTCGAGATTTACCATGGTTACCGTGTATTTCCGTGCCCCTCGGTAAATCCACGTACCAAGCAAAAAATACCAGTTATTTGAATTTTTTGAATTTAAACACTCAATTTATAGTAAAGTACATAGAATCTAATTAATACCATGAGAGTTGGTTTTGGCTTGTTGGTCGGAACCTAGTTCCTGTTTTGAGAGGTCTTTGGTTCAAATGTTCGTTCATTAACTTATTTGAATTCAAAATTCAACTATAAAATTTGTTCGGAATATTCTCGGTATTTTCCGGTATTTCTCGGTAACCGTGGTAACCGCGTTTTCCAGTCCCCCTCGGTAAAAATGCCTCATTCGGTAACCAAAACCTTGGTGTGCACCAGGGAAAGTAAGCATCAACATGGAAAATGCTTACCTAGTTAGTATTCGATGCCTAACCTCTTGGTAAGTACTGTATCATAACACTCTGTAGCTCCAATTGTTCCGTAGGCAAGTGTGACAATATTCAGTCTTAACTGTCCTTCACATCGAAAAAGCACTTGAATTTCTGCATCATGGTGGTGTTACCCAGTCTGTGATCTCTGCCAGCACTCACAATTCCTCTCAATCTCCCTCTGCTCTCTCTCTCTATATATATACCCAAGGTAGAAGAAGAAACGGAAAGAACACTGAAGTTTTGGTGCAGCGCAGTGAATGCTGCTTTTCTCTTTGCCTTTTATTTCTCTAACAGAAAACAACTATGCCGCAGGTCTTGCCCTCTTACCGTATCGTGCCATCCCACGACTCCTTACAGGCCTACAAATGCGCCTCGGGATCGTACAACCCACGTCCTCAGGCTTCGCTAACAGTTGAACTGAAACTTCTGTAGCTGCTGGAGAAAACTGCTAACTGAAACTACTGAAGAAAGTTTCAGCTATAAAACGCTGCCAAACTACTAATCAAGCCACACTGGTTTATTTGCTAACATACTCCCCCTAAGCTAGTGTGGCTGCTTACTTGACGTTGATCACAAATCTGGTTCGAGCGAGCGATCTGGTGAGAATATCCGCAAGCTGATCGCCAGTGTTGATGTGGTCGACATAAATCTTTCCATCATCGATGCACTCACGGATGAAATGGAAGTGAAGCTCAATATGCTTGCTCTGGTTGTGGAATACCGGGGTTTTGCACAGCTGAATGGCGGACTTGTTGTCCACCGGAATTGTGGTGGCACGGCCACCACCCTCGAGCAGGTCCTGCAACTGTCTGTTCAGCCACACCCCTTGACATGCGCTGGTCATGGCTGCAATGTACTCCGCTTCACAGCTCGATAGGGCCACCACTTTCTGCTTCTGTGACTGCCATGAGATCAGGCTCGCCCCAAGCAGGAAATGGGCTCCCGTGGTGCTTTTCCGATCATCAACATCACCGGCCATGTCTGAATCACTGAAACAAGGCAGGCGAAGCTCTCCACTGGCAGTGTACTTGCATCCCAAATCTTTGGTGCCAGCTATGTAGCGGAAAAGATGCTTGACAGCAGCAAGGTGTTCTGTCGTGGGCACCTCCATGAATCGGCTGATATATCCAACAACAAAGGTTATGTCAGTCCGTGTGTGTACATGATAGCAGAGACTCCCAACCACGCTTCTGTAAAACGTGGCATCTGTAGGTGGACTCGGGCACTTCTTGCTCAGCTTCAGGCGCGGCTCCATGGGGTTGTGTGCAGGGTTGCAGTCTCCCATGCCCGCCTTGTCCAACAGCTTGCTGGCGTATTCTCCTTGAGACAGGATGATGCCCGAGCTGCTTTGATCAACTTCTATGCCGAGGTAGTAGCTAAGCACACCTAGATCACTCTGTTAACAATAATACTTTAGAGTTAAGATAACTAGGATCTGGATCTCTTGATTAGAACACCCATCAAGCAGAATAGTGGTTACTAACCGTGAATATCTTGATCCATTAACAGGATAGCCCCTGGCTCCACCTTAGCATCTCCAGCAGTGAGAAGATCGTCGGGAGGAAGGGCATCAGCAGGCAATGTAGCAGACATGAAGGATGCCGCCGGCACGGACCTGGAGGTGGCCGGCGGTGGTGGTGGTCTTCTGATCCCCTTAAGCACCCTTTCAGGATCGGCTGTTAGGAGTAACCGGGTGCTAACCCGTACGTGTGTTACACCCCAAGGGGTACGACCTCCTCATTTTGTAAGTGGTGCGAAGGGGACAGGGACCAAAACCAAAAGTTGGGTCAATGCCCCCGATCAGGGCATGTACTGGGGATGCAAATCCTCCCCTTCTTTGTCTCAGTTTGTTATAACCGTAGATCAATTCCAACACACTCATCTTAAACTTGCTCATCATCTGCTCCTTGAACAGTGTCGCTTCACCTGTATCTGCTCCGGTGACAATTAGATCATCAACGTACATACCAAGAATCAGCCTGCCGGTGCCCCTCAGTTACACAGATCTCTTGAATGGACTGCTCCTGAAACCGAGATCAAAAAATGTAGCATCAAGTTTTTGATTCCATGCCCGTGGTGCTTGATGCAGTCCATAAAGTGCCTTCTTCAGAGTTCAGACGCAGCACCTTGTGCTCTTCTCCTTCCCGTGCAAAACCCTGGTGAATGTGGTCTCCGCGCCGTGGTCGCTGCAGGAGTCCCAGTCACAGGGACGTCCTTCCTCGTACACCACATCACGGGACACAATCACACACTTGGCGGTGGGATCGTAGAGCCGGTACGCCTTGCCGCCCGGCTCGTACCCAAGCATCACCGCCGGGAGAGCTGCGGGCGTCAAGTTTCTTCAACGAGGGCCTCGTGATCTTTGCGTGAGCCCTGCAACCAAAAACGCGCAATAAATGCACATCTGGCTTGCCGTCATACCATGCCTCAAACAGTCTTGCCTTGGACGCTTCTGGTGTACGATCTATTCAGCACGAGTCTTGCTATGCGTACGACTCTTGCTTGTCCAATTTCATACGACATAGCAGATCGAGCGCTTCAACTCCTGATCCAAACGGCAGCACACCACTAGATTAGGCATCGTATAGAGTCGGACAGAGTAAAATCATACGCACAGTAGTTGGCATTCAGCACGAAGATAGACAGCCGTGGTGAGTGACTGCCTCCCCCCACAACTCAGCAGGCACATTCATGGCCTTGAGCATGCTCCGAGCCATGCCCACGACCGTCTGGTTTCGCCTCTCTACCACCCCGTTCTGCTGCGGGGAGTAAGGTGCGGTGAGATGCCGCTGAACGCCATGATCTGCGCAGTACGCGGCCAACTCTGAAGATGTGAACTCGCCGCCTCGACTGCAGGTAATCAAGTTTCTCTACCAACAGTAGGCCTTTTTGGCTCTCAGTCGAATACCCACGCCTGCCAATGTCAACAATTAGTCATACCTATAGACGGGAGCTCCATTTCCCTTTTGCGTGCACGCAACGGACTGCAAAGTCACAGGACCAAGTTAAAACTCACCGGAATATGATGGCGTTGGACTCGGCTGCCTTTTTCCAGTCGACGTAAACCGGCAGCATCAGGGGGTAATCGCTGTTCAGGGAGTAGGTCAGACAGAAAAAGGCACTACAAAATTGCTTGGCTACTTGTTTCTGAAATCTACTCAACACCGTGCGCAATATAATAATTCATACCTTGGGAACTTTAGGGAATCTCCTCCTCGCTAATTCACATGCTGCTGTCCGTAGCTTTCCTCACTTTACTCTGTAGGTAGGGACTCCAGTTTAGGACAAGTGCAGGCAGGGAGCAAACAACAGGAGCAGAATCCACGCAAAGAAGCATGATCCGATCCCTAAGCAGCATTAGCACAGAAGCAGTGGGCCGGAGCGGCGCCGCGCTGGGGTTGCACATCGAATGCACCTACCGTGCAAGCTGCACGGCCAGTGGCATCCCGAGCTTCAGTACCGGAGCATTGAGCCCGCGCCGCTCCCCACTACCTTGGAGAACGAGACCGCCTTAGGGACGACGGTGGCCGCGCGGTTGGAGGACCCTAGTAGGATCCTCCTGAGGTCGGCCCTGTCCTCGGAGGCGGCGGCCGCTTCGGGGACGGCCCAGGCGCGCGTCCCCGCAGGAGAGCGCGGCAATGACAATGACGTCGGTGGCGTGGGCGAAAGGGGCCGCCGGCGTGGACATCGCGATGATGGTGGCCTAGTCGCTAGTGAGCACGCTGGCGTTGAGTTACCCGGCGGCGAGGGCGTGGGCTGTGGCGGCGGTGAGGACGAGCACGGAAGAGGAGCTTTTGCAGCAGCACCATGGAGGCGGAGGAGATGGGTCCGGCAGGAGGAGCTTGCGCAGGAGGAGCTTGCGCTGCGGGAGAGGAGAGGAGCAGCAGGAGGGGTGGATGAGGACAGGGCCATCTTGTGAAATTTCTCAAGAAAGATAATTCTACAGGATAGTCTAGGCTGTTTGTTGTTAAATCTGTTAGTGTGTTGTTACTAAGCTCTAAAAGTACTCTAAATTCAACAACCAAGCTATTCCTTATGGAATTCGCCTCGAAAGTTGGTTCTGGCCAAAGTCCAACCTTTTGAGTTCTGTCAGATTGCCAAGGCTATTTGGGATGGGACCTGTTAGTGCATTATTTCTAAGAGACAACCACTTTAAGTTGGCCAAATAACTTAATTCTCGTGGAATGTGGCCGGAAAATTTGTTATTGTCGAGGTACAAGACAGCGAGTTCTGTGAGATTGCCTAGTTTTTTTGGGATGGAATCTGTCAATGCGTTGTAGCTAAGCCCCAAGTAGTATAAGCTGACTAAATAACCTAGTTCTTGTGGAATTTGCCTAGAAAGTTGGTTATTATCAAGGTACAAAATGTAGAGTTTCGTCAAATTTCCTATGCTATTTGGGATGAAACCTGTTAGTGTGTTGTTGCTAAGCACCAACTGCTCTAAGTTCTCAAGGCGACCTAGTTCTCGAGGGATGTGTACAGAAAGTTGGTTGTCGTAAAGGTACAAGCCTCTGAGTTTGGTCAAATTTCCTATGCTATTTGGGATGGCATCAGTTAGGGTGTTATTGCCAAGATCCAAACTCTCTAAGTTCACAAGGCGACCTAGTTCTCGAGGGATGTGTTCAGAAATTTGGTTGCTGGAAATGTAAAAGTATGTGAGTTTGGTCAAATTTCCTATGCTATTTGGAATGGAACCAATTAGGGTGTTAGCGCCAAGATCCAGACTCACTAAGTTCACAAGGCGACCTAGTTCTCGAGGGATGTGTCCACAAATTTGGTTCATGAAAATGTCCAAGGATGCGAGTTTGGTTAAATTTCCTATGCTATTTGGGATGGAGCTTGTTAGCATGTTTCTGCTAAGCGTCAACCTCTCTATGTTCTCAAGGAAACCTAGTTCTTGAGGGATGTGTCCAGAAAGTTGGTTGTTGTAAAGGAACAAGGTTGTGAGTTTGGTCAAATTTCCTATACTATTCGGGATGGAACCAATTAAGGTGTTAGTGCCAAGATACAACCGCTCTAACTTCTCAAGATAACCTAGTTCTCGAGGAATGTGTCCAGAAAGTTGGTTGACGAAAATGTACAACGCTATGAGTTTGGTCAAATTTCCTATGCTATTTGGGATGGAACCCGGGAGTATGTTGTCACCAAGATCCAGGTACTCTAAGTTCGAAAGGTAATCTATTTTTTGTGGAATTAACCCGGAAAGTTTGTTTCCCCCTAGAATTAACACAGTGAGCTTGGTCAAATTATGTAAATTTCGTGGAATGAAACCCGACAGTGTGTTGATGCCAAGTTGCAGGTCCTTTAAGTTTAGAAGATAACCTAGTTCTCGTGGAATTTGTCCAGAAAGTCGATTACCGTAAAGGTACAAGCTAGTGAGTTCGGTCAAACCACCTATGCTGCTTGGTATTTTACCAAAAAGATCATTACTGGACAAATCTAATGCAACTAAGTGCTTCATGTGTCCTATTTCACAAGGGATATGACCAACTAAGTGATTGTTTGACAAGTTGAGGGTGACAAGACTACTCAAGTTGCCTATCTGACTTAGTATTTCACCGAAGAGTTCATTTTCATGAAGCATTAAGGAATGTAATTTTGTGAGATTTCCTAGACCTAGTGGGATTGAGCCTCTTATCTGGTTGCCTTGCAAAAGGAGAGCATGGAGCTCGCCAAGGACCTCGATACTAGGAGGAATGCTCCCAGCGAGGAGGTTGTGCGAGAGGTCGAGGCGTGTCAAGGTCCTCAAGGCCGAGAAGTTGAGGGACTCCAGAGCCCCTCTCAGCCGCATACCCCATAGAGAGATGCCGTTGATCACCGGCCAATGCTGTTGTCGGTGCACACTGATATCGCAACTGATGCCGCGCCAGTTGCAAGGCGTCGACGTGTTTCCCCAGGAGCGCAGGCCTTGCTGGCTTTGGTTGTCGAGGCTATCTTTCCAGACGAGGAGTGCTCTTGCTTGTCCTTCGAGCACCGCTGCATCCGACGACGCAACTGCGGCGGAGGTGGCCATCATGGTCATGATCAGTATGGTCATGATGAGAGAGGCAAGCATTTTGGGTAGTGGATCCATCTCCATGACTGCTAGCTATCTAGCTAGGTTGGATGGAATTGGCTGTAGTTTTTCTTTTGAGAAGTAATGGCAGCACATTAAATAGTCGAGCACACATCGGTCGACATGTTAACGGAATACAGTACTTGTCAAAGAAGAGAACAGGTGTGGCCATGGAAGTCTGCAGAACCTTCCATGCTTGTTGGAGAGTTACGGCGAGCTCCAGCTAAGAGGTCAAGTCGTCATTCGTGTCGGAGGCATATGCATACTGATTTGCGGATGGCTGAGTTGCATGTCTCACACGGCACAGCAATAATGTTGTACTAGCTTCCAAACATTCGATGGATACATAGACCAAAACCAGGCGGCAGAACGAGTGTTGTGGCTCTTGTTGCTTAAGATAATACTCCCTCTATCTCATGTACTATTTTGTAAAAGCCGATCCTCGGTCAAGTGTATGATGCGGTTCAACAAGATTATGAATCATTCAAGACTAAAATAATGTCTGTAATTTTTTTGCAGTCAGTCAGTATATATGATGCGGACATACGCAAACCTTCCCGATTTTCTGCCTGCGGAGAAGCACGACGTACCTGTGCTAGCTGTGCGCCTGTGCGGTGGAGTGGTAACCCAATTTTTTCATTTCTTCACCGTACCAATACTAATGTATATAGACAGGAGGCAATTATGTGCTAAAATCGTCTCATAGTATATGCTCGTAGTTTATTGATTTCATAGACATGCTTACTAGTTGGTAATTTTACTTTATTACACAAAAATATAATGGAGTGTCTAAAATAACATAACGGTGTTCATGAAGCGGAATAATACAATGACGATATTTTTGCGCGCACAATGAGAGTGAAGTCGTGAACACAACCACGCCATCAACAATTTCACTAAATAGTAGACCACACCTTTGTCCCTGCCCGTCTAGAGTCTAGATCGTATGCGGACCGTATGAGTCTGCAGAACCTTCTTTTCCTTTCTTTTTTGTTTTTTGTGAAATGAGAGTCTGCAGAACTTGCCGTGCCTGACGGAGAGTATACAAACCTTCCGGATTTTCTGGGCCTGTGCAGTGGAGAAGTAATCAATTTTTTTCATTTCTTCACCGAACCAATACTAATGTATATAGACAGGAAGCAATAATGTGCTAAAATCATCTAACAGTATATGTTGCTCATAGTTTATTGTTTTCATAGACAGGCTTACCAGTTGGTAATTTTACTAAGTAATCTACTTTATTACACAAAAATATAATAGAGTGTCTAAAATTACGTAAGTGTGTTCATGAAGTGGAATAATACAGCGCCACGATGTTTTTTCACGCGCAACGACCGTGAAGTCGTGAACACAACCACGCCACCAACAATTTCAATAAATAGTCGAACACAGCTTTGTCCATGCCCGTCTAGAGTCTAGACCGTATGCAGACTGTATGCTAGCCTGCGGAACCTTCCATGCGTGCCTGACGGAGAGTATTATACATGAGAGTTACGGCCAGCTCCAGCTAGCGGTCAAGTCATTCGTGTTGGAGCAATGTGCAGACCGATCTGTGGATGGCTGTGTTCCACCTCTCACACGGCAATGCTGTACGTAGATTATTCAAACACTTTGATTTACTGGCCTAACCAAAATACCTGACAGAAACTAAAAGCCAGATTGATTTTCTGCAGCTGTACAAAACACACATAAAGCTACACAGGCTGCTGCCAAGCGCTTAGCATTACGGACACGATTTAATGGGAAAATATTAGGGGTAAAATAGATTAGTGGGACTGAACTAAGGGCAGAAATGTAAAAGTTCCTAAAAACAAAATTATCACGGCAATGCCAAAATTGCCCAGCAAAGAGTGTCTACCCCCACCCAGATTTGTGCCTTGAGCTTTGGGGTTAACACCCAGCTAAGCAATTACTAAACATATTCGTGACGCTCATGGGTGGAGGTAAATTAAAATCAACGTGAACAGTCAATACTGCAACTTCAGGGACCGGGGAGATGTTACTGAAGATACAAATCATGGACCATGAATTCGGGCGATTCAACCCTGGGAATATCCTCGTGGCTGTCAATATTTACTGGACTGCAGAGCCCGCTCAAAAGCAATAGTTGTTGCCTCCCTCGTTGTTCTACGCCATCTGCTGTAAAATTTTAAACAGCCATACTTTCAGCCTTTCTGTCCAGTCGTCATCGCCGAATCTCTCTTAGCTTCAGGATATATCAGTTTATAGTACTCCCCCCGATCCAAAAGTGTTGTGGCTTTACACTTTTTTTGTTTTGAATCGGAGGAGTAGGTAATATGAACTATGTGATGGGTTGGAACTTGCAAGCTGCATTGCGTGGTAGTGAGTTGTGAGCGTGACACGATGCAATGGTGTATACGATGGCATTCAGGTAGTAGTTTGTAGAGGATATTTACTGACAGCTTGAGGATCAGGCTGCCCATGGCACCTGTTGCGTGGTCCATAGCTCGCTCTTAGCAGCTGGGTTTTTGGGTGTAAAAATGCTTCCTTTCCTTTTGTGATGAGGGGATGAGTGGCTAGGTAGACTCTTTACAGATAGGAATGGGACAGTGCAGACCACATATGGATAAGCCAGCTACCCTAAATTTGTGTGGATGCTGTGCAAGTGTCGACATTCCAAGACTATTCAACACAAAATTTCTATATTTAAGTATATTCATCCGGGGAGAGTTCATGGTAGTTGCTGGAATATATGTGGACGCTATTTAATTAAGGGCCTCTTTTAACATCTAAATCACTGCCATACAATGTGCAGCCAAGTGGGATTCAGAGACTCAGAATTTGACATATAACTTGTATTTACTTCTGAAGTATGTTCGCTCAGGGAACATACAAACATTCAGTACAGACAACAAAGGCAGACCAAGCATGAGGCATTCAACGTCAACTTTCAGTACATATGACTACGCCACGTAATGAATGGTCCTTCAACTTGTGAAGTATATTCGCTCAGGGAACATCTAAAGCGATATGGACGGTCTCAATGATGGTGCTGAAGATGAGGTTACTGCATGCACACGGCGAGAGTGCATCCACGTAATGTTCGTCACGCCACCAAAAAGTGACCGAGGAGAAGAACTAGACGCGCCAATGTGCATCCAGGGGACCACAAACGGACACCGATTGCTTCTGTATAATTTACTCCTTTGCCTAGGAAACTCAAAAAATTACTCTTCTCGTTTTATGGAAATTCAGAATTGTGCACAATTTCCTTCAACTTCTTGAGTATACACCTCGGAGAGATCACTACTGGAATTTCCTTATACGTCGGGTGCTAGGCTCTTCGCCGAGAGCTAAAGCACGGGCGCTCGGCAAACTCACGGACGCCGAGGATACCTCTCGGAAAAAGGCATAGCTGGGTAAACACAAGATATTGGCGGGAGTCATACTCGGCAACATGGTGACACTCGGCAAAGGCACTATTTGCCGAGAGCCAAACAACCATCGCACGGCGACGTGTTGCCACGTGGCTCATCCGGCGGCGATTAATGGCATGGTCACAGAGGCAATGCTTTTGCCGATAGCAACTCTCGGCGATGCTTCGGCTCTTAGCAAAACATTAGTCCCACCTCGCCCAAAGACAAGCAATAGGACCGGTTTAAATAGTCGGATAGTCCAGACGCAATAAGCTTTGGTCTTCATTACACTCCTATTAAGAAGATGGACCATCACTTTGAATCTTCACATGTTCCGGGCAGAGAAGACTCATAGTGACAGGCCGTCTTCCTAATGATGGATGTCGGCGCTTTATTCAATTATTATTATTATTATTATTATTATTATTATTATTATTATTATTATTATTATTATTATTATTATTATGATCATCATCATGATCATCATCATCATTGAGTTTTCCGTCCGTGTCATCACATGGCCCCTATAACCGTTTAAATCCTCAGAAAATCATACCATGGTGGAATTCCTCGAGAGTTGGCATAGTGTCATCACATGGCCTTGGGTGTGGGAAAAGTTTGGGCATGTTTCGAATAAGCCTCCCCTCAGGCCGCTTGTAAACCACACCATATCCGAGCTAGTCTCTCGGTATCTAGAGGGAACGTGTCCCGCTTGTGAAGGAAGTGCGGGTCATGTTGCTCCGTTGGCCTCGAAAATTCTCGTGCTCTCAAAAGGGGGCCATCACATGACACATTACAGCCCACCGCATTTTTCAGACCCACGTGCAATATTTGAGCCATTAATTGCTCTGCTAGGGATTCAGCACCGGAAATTGCATATCTACGAGGCGGCACATGAAATCATGAGCCGGAAGCGGCATGGAAACTCCTATGTGATGTCCTTGCGACATGTGTAGGCCTTGTGTTATACTCAAGAAGACAGATCCTCAAGCTCCCCGCCGCCGATAATG